>NW_013550362.1:23866-29634 GCF_000499425.1 Eimeria acervulina | reverse complement strand
TTCTGCTGCTGCTGCTGTTGTTGTTGCTGCTGCTGATACAGGCCACTGCTGCTGTTGCTGCTGCTCTTGCTGCTGCCGTTGCTGCTGCTGCTGCTGCAGCAGCAATAGTATAACAACCTTGATGAGGAGACCCACAATATGCAGCAGCAGCAGCAAGCAATTCTCTATTGTTATTTTCTAATATGTTTAAATATTCAAGGGAGGCGGTATATAGAACATTTCCCGTGCTTCTGCTGCATCACCCTCTTACTGCAGCAGCAGCAGCAGCAGCAGCAGCAGCAGCCTTTTGAGAGGCTCCAGCATGCAGCCCCCATGAGCAGCAGCAGCAGCACCCAATGTCTGCTGCTGCAACAACTTTATTTATTTTAAAAAATTTACTTAGTCCATTGATTTTACATTGAGAAATCGCAGCAGCAGCAGCTGCAGCAGCAGCTGCAGCAGCAGCTGCAGCAACCCTTTTTCAGCGGACCCCCTAGGTTGTGCTAGTGTCTTGCTTGCTGCACCCCCCAGCAGCAGCAGCAGCAGCAGCAGCAGCAACACGCACTGTTCTAATTGGGTGTATGAGAGGAGCACTGGTGGTGCGGCAGCTGCAGCACCAGCAGCAGCGACAACAGCAGCAGCAGCAGCAGCGACAGCAGCAACCGCAATTGTTTTAGCAGCAGAATTCAACCGTCTAAGGCAATTGCTGCTGTCTGCTCACCTCCAGATGAAAGGAGGCCTGCAATTTCTGCTGCTGCTTGCCACACACGCGGTGCTGGAGCAGCAGCAACAGCAACAGCAGCTGCAGCAGCAAGAGCTTCTGCTGCTGCACACACCCTGAACCTGTGATCCTTGTCTCCTCAACCGCCAACTAGGCAGCGCTGCTGCTGCCACCACTTCTGCTAATAGTTTTCCGGGCCTGGGCTCAGCAGCAGCAGCAGCAGCAGCAGCAGCAGCAGCAACAGCAGCAACAGCATTTCCCCCCCACTGCAATGTCTGAAGTGGACTTAGAGAGAGAGCTGCAGCTGCGGCAGCAGCGCATGCAGCAGCGGCGTCTGGAACAAGGCCGGCTGCAGCAACAGCAGCAGCTTCTGCAGCAGCAGCAGCAGCAACTGCAGCAGCAACAGCAACACCTGCAGCAGCAGCAGCAGCAGCTTCTTATTGAAGAAGCAGATCTCGTCCGAAGCAGCCCGCGAGATGCCCCTCTGTTTGCTGCTGGTACGCTGGAGGAGCATCAGCAGCTTCTGCTGCAGCAGCTGCAGCTGCAGCAACAGCAGCAGCATCACACGTTCCAGCAGCAGCAGCAGCAGCGAAATGACAAGTTGCTGCGATCCAGCTGTAGCGACGGCGATGCAAATATATCAGCAGCAGCAGCAGCTGCAGCACATGCTGCAGCTGCTGTTGCAGCGCGCTTCTCTCACACAGAGAGGATCTGCTGCCGCAGCAACAGCAGCAGCAGCAGCAGCAGTAGCGGCAGCTACCGGCAGCCCAGTTCGAGCAGCAATTCACCGGTTGCAGCAGCTGCAGCAGCAGCTGCTGCTGCTGCTGCCGCCGCTGCTGTACAGGCAGTAGAAGCGCCGCGGCGGGTTCAGCGCAGCAGCAGCAGCAGCAGCAGCACAGGACCTTGGCGGCACCTTACTCCGCAGCAAGAGCAGCAGCAGCAAGAGCAGCAGCAGCAGCAACAACAGCAGCAGCAGCAGCGTCAGCTGATTTCATGCAACTGGCGAGACATTCCTTTTGAGCCGCAACCGAAGACCACTTTCTCCTCTCAGCCTAGCTTTGCTGCTGCTGCTGCTGCTGCTGCTGCTGAAGCAGCAGCAGCAGGGGACGATTCACGACGCAACACAGCAGCAGCAGCAGCAGCAGCAACCAGTGATGCCTTGAAGCTGCAGTTTAGGCTACCACCTCTTTCGCGCGAGCTGCAGCACGCCTCAGCAGCACCCAGCCTGGAAGCAGCAGCAGCAGCAGCAGCAGCAGGAGCAGCAGCAGATGCAGCTTTTTGTATGGCGAGCGATTCTTCTGCTGTTCCGTCCTCAGCAGCAACTCCCGTCTCATCCAGACACGTAGCAGCAGCAACAGCAGCAGCAACAGCAGCAACAGCAGCAGATGCTGCAGCAGATGCATACGTCGCGGCAGCTGAGGCTGCTGCACGTACTGCCTCTGATGCTGCAGAGGCTGCTACTGCTGCTGTGCGTGAGCAGCAGCAGCAGCAGCAGCAACAGCAACGGAAGCAGCAGCAGATGCTGCAGCATATAGAAGGACGCCGTGCAGCTCTTGATCTGCTGCAGCAGCAGCAGCAGGAGCAACATATGCTCCAACGCGATGCACCAGCAGCAGCAGCAGCAGCAGCAGCAACAGCAACAGCAGCAGCAGCACCAGCACCAGCACCAGCCGCGAGCAGCAGCAAGAGCGAATACAGCAGCTGCTGCTTCGGCAGCTCTTCCGACCCAGGCCATCAAGCCAGTGTTGCTGCCTCTGCTGCTGCTGCTGCTGCTGCTGCTGCTGTGGCTGCGTCGCGTGCTGCAGTTGCACAGCCGAACAAGGGTGAACTGCAGCAGCAAGACACCAGCAGCAGCAGCAGCAGCAGCAGGTCGCATGCGCATTTAAATATCTCTTCTGATCTTTCATTCATTTCTGCTGCAGGAGACACAGGCTTGGGTTCTTCTGCCTGCAGCAGCAGCAGGACTGCTGCTGCGTTGTGGGGTATACACAGCAGCAACAGCAGCAGCAACAGCAGCAGCAGCAGCAGCAGCAGCAAGGTCTTCGATTACAGTGCCCTCCGCAGCAGCATCCGCAATATTCGTGACAGCTTCACAGTGCTACCCACAGCAGCAGCAGCTGCTGCTGCAACACTAGCAGCCCCAGCAACAGCAGCAGAAACAACACCTGGAAGCAGCAGCAGCAGCAGCAGCAGCAGAAAGCAGCCAACGAAGCCTCAAACAGACTCTGTTGCTTCAACGGCTTGCGGCTGGAGCAGCAGCAGGAGTCTCTCTACCCAGGGCACTGGTGCAGGGTCGGCAACACTTGCTGCAGCAGCAGCAGCAGCTGCAGCAGCAGAGGGTTTACTCCCACGCTTTCTGCGCTTTCTGTCTCGCCGTCCGGAAGCTTCATTCGCACTTCTTCTCAACCCTCTTTGCGTCGGCTGGGGCAGCAGCATGAACCAGCAGCAGCAACAGCAGCAGGAGCAGCAGTACCAGCAGCAGCAGCAGCAGCAGCAGCTGCTGCTGCTGCTGCTGCTGCTGCATCGGCAGCACCTGGGATGCAGCAGCAGCCAAAGGATCAGCTGAGGAGGGAGGAGTTTATAGGGGAGAGCCGCTCCGAACAGCAGCAGTTGGTGGAGCAGCAGCAGCTGGTGCAGCAGCTGCAGCAGCGACTGCTGCAGCAGCAAGAGCAACTGCAGCAGCAGCAGCAGCGAATACAGCAGCAGCAGCAGCAACTGGAGCAGCAGCAACATGAGCTACAGCAAATCCAACAGCAGCAGATGGATCTGCAGGGCCTTCAAGAGGAACTGAGGCAGCACAAGGTCTTGCTGCAGCAGCAGGAGTTGCTGCTGCAGCAGGAGCAGCGTCGACATGAAGAAGCCCTTGCCGTAAGCACCCATGCTGCTGCTGCCGCTGCCTGCCTTTGCTGCTGCATCCACTGCTGCTATTGCTACTGCTTTTGCTGCTGCATCTACTGCTGCTGCTGTTGCTGCTGTTTCTGCTGCTCGTTCTGCTGCACGTCGGTTTTGCTGCAGCCTTTCTGTGCTGTTACTTCTGCTGTTGCTGCTGTTGCTGCTGCTGCAGGCGAGTGCTGCTGAAATGCAGGCTTTGCAGCAGCAGCTGATTGCTGCGCAGCAGCAGCAAGCAGATATACGCGTTGAGGCGCTGCAGCTGCGGCGAGAGCGGCAGCTGCTGCAGGAGGGGCAGCAGCAGCAGCAGCAGCTGCTGTTGCTGGAGCAGCGGCGCATAGAAGGCCTGGAAAGCCAATTGAAGGAGAAGGAGCGTCGGCTGCAGCAGCAGCAGCAGCAGATGCAGCAGCAGCAGCAGGAGCTGCAACAGCAGCAAGATATGTTTGATGCCTACCTCCTAGAACAAACTGCTGCTGCTGCTTCTGCTGCTAGACGCATTTGTATACGCGATTCTCAGGGCCTCTGGGCTTCCCGCTGCGGCTGCGACAGGTGCACATACATGCTGCAGACGCATGCAGCTGCTGCTGAAGCAGCAGCAGCAGCTGCTGCTGCTGCCTCCGAAGCAGGGGACCCGCTCCCTCTGTGCCTGTCGGAGGAAGCAGCAAGCAGCAACAACAGCAGCAGCAGCAGCAGCACCTGCTGCTTACTCGCCAGCCCTGCTGCGCGACACCACCAGAAACAGCAGCAGCAGCAGCAGCAGCAGCAGCAGCACGAGCGGCAGCAGCATGTTGCTGCTTTCCAGGATGCTCAGCTGCTGCTGGAACAAACACGGCAGCAGCTGCTGCAAGGGTCTAGCCCCACAACAAGAAGCTCGCTGCAGCAAGAGCAGCAGCAGCAACAGCAGCAGCAGCAGCAGCACAGGGAGCCGAAGGAGATGGGGCTTGAAGGGATCTGCCGCAGGCTGCAGGAGTACCGGCAGCAGCAGCAGCAGCAGCAGCAGCAGCGCGGGTGTCGTCGGCTGCCTACTGCTTCTGTTGCTTCAGGGTTCTTTAGGACTGCAGCAGCAGCAGCAGAGGCAGCAGCATCAGGCCCAGCAAAACCTGCTGCTGCCGCCTCTGCTGCACCAGCAAGAGAAGGAGCAGCAGCAGCAGAAGCAGCAGCAACTCCGGCAGCTGCCTCTGACTCTCCTGAGCTGCAGCAATCACCTCGCAGCCATCAAAAGCAGCAGCAACACCAGCAGCTGCTGCTGCAGCAGCAGCAGCTCGAGACGCAACACTTAGAAACTGGAACCAACAGGCGGACGCTCCTGGGCACCACAGCAGCAGCAGCAGCAGCAGCAGCAGCAACTGGTGCTGCTGAGAGCCGCTTCTCTTTTTTCGTTGCTTCAGACAGCAGCGAAGACGAGCAGCAGCAGCAGCAGCTGCTGCTGCAGCAGCAGCGACCACAGCATGCGCAGCATCCGTCATCACCGCCGACAGCACGTCGCGCTGGAGGGGAAAGTGCTGCTGCTGCTGCTGCTGCTGCTGCTGCTGCTGCTGCAGTCTCAGCAGCGAAGTCGCTGCAAGAGAGACCTCGTTGTTTGCTGCTGTCTTCTGACGAAGAGGAAGAAGCGACGACAGCTGCTTCGGTGTTGCCAAAGCAGCAGCAGCAGCAGCAGCAGCAGCAGCGGCAGCAGCAGCAGCGGCAGCAGCAGCAGCGACAGCAGCAAATAGGAAAATCAAGCAAAGGGCTAAGGCGGCGTTTTTCTGTTGTTTCGCGGGGAGAGTACAGCAGCAGTGAGGCATCTGCTGCTGCTGCTGAGGATGATGATGCTGCTGCTGCTGCTGCTGCTGCTCCTCTAGCTGCAGCTGAGAGACATTATTACTTAACTCTAGGAAAGCTACGAGCACAATACCGCCTGTCGCGTCAGTCGCTGCGCTAGCAGCAGCAGCAGCAGCAGGAGAAGCAAGGGATGCAGCAGCAGCAGCAAGAGAAGCGTGCTGCAGCAGCACCAAGGGATACAGCAGCAGCAGCAAGAGTTGCAGCAGCAGCAACGAGGGATTGAGCAGCAACAGCAACAGAGGCAGCTGGAAGCAGCAGCACGAACAGAGGAGCGGTAGCAGCAGGAGCAGCAACAGGTGCTGCAGCAGTTGAAGGGTAGAGAGGAAACTCAAACAGCAGCAGCAGCAGCAGCTAAATG
>NW_013550362.1:4601-18766 GCF_000499425.1 Eimeria acervulina | reverse complement strand
CTGCGCCGCTGCTGCTGCTGCTGCTGCTGCTGCTGCTGCTGCTGCTGCTGGAGACTCAGCAGCGACGCTGGCGGCGATGGAGGAATTTGAAGACGGAGCTGTCAATACACTCGGGGGCCACATGCTGTCTCTCTTAGGAGCAGTTAGAACTCTGCTGAACCTCACGCGCAGCAGCAGCAACTGCAGCAGCACCTGCAACAGCAACAGCAGCAGCAGCGGCAGCAGCAGCAGCAGCAGCAGCAGCAGCAGTGTGGCTGAGGTGGAAGCTGCTGCTTTGCACGTTGAGGCAGCAGTTGCTGCTGCTGCAGGACAATTTGTTGGTGTTGTTATGTGGCTGCGAGCAGCACAAAGCATGCGCCGCCGCATGCGTTTGCTGCTGCAGCTGCTGCAGGCGGCCCCACAAGCAGCAGCAGCAGCAGCAGCACCAGGTGCAGCAGAAATGAAACCAAGTGCAGCAGCAGCTAACGGAAAGACTTCTGCATGCAACAACACGCAGCAGCAACTGCAGCAGATAAAGCAGCAGCCGTCCTTCCTCCGCATTATGAAAGACCAGAGCGGGGCAGCTGCTGCTGCTGCTGACGCGAGCAGCAGCAGCAGCAGCAACAGCAGCAGCGGCAGCAGCAGCAGCAGCAAGGGCGGCCTGTGGGGCGATCCTGCAGCACTAGAAGGCGCGCGAATGGTGCTTGTGCTGCCGCAGCAGCAGCTGGAGTTTGACGGCGAATGTTTAGCTGCAGAGCTGCAGCAGCTTGGTACAGCCATGAGCAGCAGCAGCAGCAGCAGGTACAGCAGTAATGGGGTTAAGAGGGGTGTCTCTAAACAGCTGCGGCTGTCTCTAAACCCCACATGGGCAGCCTTAGAAGCTCTGCTGTCGTGGCTGCAGCTGGCAGCTCAGGCTGCTGCTGCAGCAGCAGATGCACTCATCACCTCACTGCAGCAGCAGCAGCAACAGCAGCAGCAGGACGAAGAACAGGCGTCGAAAGCAGCGAACGCCTCCGCCGGCAAAGACGAGAGCCAGCAACAGCAGCAGCAGCAGCAGCAGCAGGGGGCGGCGCTGCAGCAACGGCAGCAGCAGCAGCAGCAGCAGCGGGCGGCGCTGCAGCAACGGCAGCAGCAGCAGCAGCAGCGGACCGCTAGGGAAATCGTGACTTGCTGCAGCAAAATAAAACGAGATATAGAGCAGCTGATGAACAGCAGCAGCAGCAGCAGCAGCAGCATACGCGGAGCCCTGCAGCAGCACTGCTGCGCCCCGCTCTTACAACCGAATCTGCAGCAGCAGCAACAGCAGCAGCAACAGCAGCAGCAGCAGGCAGCTGCACTCTCCAAAGTTGTTCTTCCGCAGCCTCGGCAGCAGCGCGGCAGCAGCAGCTGCGTTGTCCAGGATGCAGCAACAGCAGCAGCAGCAGCAACCGCAACAGGTGCAGCAGCAGCGGGTGCAGCAGCAGCAGATAAGGCTGCTGCTGCTGCTGCTGCTGCTGCATCAGACGACCTTGTTCGGGAGTTCATTCGAGGAGACTGTCCGCTTCTGCTGGTTGATGATTTATTAGGGGCAGAAGCAGCAGTGCGCCGTGTAGCTGCAGGCATTACCAGCAGCAGCAGCAGCAGCAGCACGAAGCTGCAGCGGACGTCTAATGTGTTGGTGCTGCTGCCCTTCGTGTCGCCTTCAAGGTGTGGGGCCGAGCAGCTAGCTAAGCAGCTCAGCAGCTTCTGCGGGGGCCTCCAGGATCTGCTGCTACAGCAGCAGCAGCTGCTCCTGCAGCAGCTCCCTCTGCTGCAGCAGCTGCAGCAGCAGCAGAGGCGAAGCCCAGGGCCCACAGTACGTACGTCTGTCTGCCTCTGTCTGCCTCCTCCAGTCAGTGTCACCACCGGCAGCAGCAGCAGCAACAGCAGCAGCAGCAGCAGCAGGGACTGCTGCATGCGTTGCTGTGTCTCCCTTGCAGAGGAGGCAGCAGCCAGAGTAGTTGAGTGCCGCCTCAGAGGCAACAGCAGTAAACTTCGGGGCAACATCAGCAGCAGCAACAGCAGCAGCAGCAGCAGCACAGCAGCAGCAGCGGCAGCAGCTTCGTCTGCTTCTGCTGCTGATGCCAGTTTGCTGCTGCCCCCATATCTCGATGTTTCACTTGCTGCTGCTGCTCTTTGGTTTGCTGCTGAGCATGCAAGCGGAGACTCGGCTCTGCTGCCAGCCTCAGCAGCAACTGCAGCAGCAGCACCCGTTGCTGCAGCAGCAGCAGCAGCAGCAAAGACAACCGCTGAGGGGAGCAGCGAGGTGGTGAGTGTGGGGCGCGCTGCTGTGTTGGCGTTAAGAGCTTTAGAGAAGAGTGAGCGGCAGCAGCAGCTACCGCTGCTGCTGCCGCTGCCGTGCAGCAGGTTGCAGCAGCAAGACGCAGCAGCAGCAGCAGGGCCAGCAGCAGCAGCAGAGGCGTTATGTCCTCGCTTCCCGCTGCAGCAACCGCTTGAGCTGCACCTGGAGTGCGGAGAAAGCAACAGCACCAGCAGCAGCAGAAGAAGCAACATTAGCAGCTATTGCTGCAGCGACGAGGCTCTGCAGCAGCAGCAGCAGCAGCACAGATGGGAGAAGCAGACAGCCTCAGGCAGCAGCAATAGCGTAGATATGTTGCTGCTGCAAGCAGCAGCAAGTTGTGGGGTCCCCTTCGCCTTTCAGAAGCTGTTAAGAGCTGTACAGACACTGCGACCGGAGCAGCAGCAGCTGCTGCTGCAGCAGCAAGCAGCCATAAGGCAGATTGGAAGAAAGGTAAGGCCTCCGCTGCTGCTGTTGCTGCTGTTGCTGTTGCTGCTGCTGCTGCTTTTATTGCTGCTGCTGCTGCTGCTGTTCATGCTGCTGCTGCATGCAGCGTGTGCGTCTGTCTCCTCTGCAGCTCAGCTGTCTCTTCTCTGAACCTTCCTGGGCAGACTTATGCGACCTCGCGGACGCGCTGCAGCAGCAGCAGCAGCAACAACAACAACAACAGCAGCAGCAGCAGCAGCAGCAGCGGGCGCTGGCTTTGCAGGTGAGGGGCCCCCAGACAATACTCAGCGGAAAGGGCCTCGATCAGGTTACGCTTATAGAGAGACGGCTGCTGCAGGTGCTGCCTCTGACAGCAGCAGCAGCAGCAGCAGCAATAGAGTCAACAGAAGCAAACGTAGCAGCAACAGCAGCACAGTCAACAGAACAACCAGCAACAGGAGCAGCAGCAACAACAGCAGCTTCAACGGAACAAGCAGCAACAACAGCAGCACAGTCAACAGGACCGGTAGCAGCAGCAGCAGCAGCAGCAGCAGCAGCTGATGGCTCGAGAGGGACTTGCGGGGGCGTCTCCTTGGAGTTGCTGCGGGTCTCTCTTTGCAGCTGTCTCTCTTATGGAGATGCGCTACTGCTGCTGCAGCAGCAGCAGCAGCAGCACCCTCACCCGCTGCTGCACTTCTACTGGTGAGCCGCTGCCGCTCGCGCTGCGCCTGCCTCTACAGCAAACAAACAATAGCAGGAGCAGCTACAGCAGCACTAGCAGCAGCAGCACTAGCAGCAGCAGCAGCACGAGCAGCAGCAGCAGCACTAGCAGCAGCAGGAACTTACAGGGCTGCTGCAGCATTTGTGTGCCTCTGCAGGTTAATGGGCGCTGCTCACCCTGTTCCAGTGGTGTTGCTGCGGCATCCGTGCTGCAGCAGCAGCAGCAGCAGCAGCAGCAGCAACAGCAGCAAGGGCGAGGAAGACAGCGTTGATTTGTTTGTAGTTGCTTCTGCTACTGGTTTGCAGTGCGGGGTGGTGCTGACAGCCCCAGAGGCCTACTCCATCCTCACGTACGCTTAGGTTTAGGGTTTAGGGTTTAGGGTTTAGGGTTTAGGGTTTAGGGTTTGCGTTTGGTTGGTGCTGCGCCTTGGGGTTTGTTAGTGACGTTTTGCTGCTGCTGAGGGCATGGGATCTGCTGCTCCGCTGTTGCTGCTGCTGTTGCTGATATTGATGCTGCTGTTGCTGATTTTGCTGCTGCTGCTGCTGCTGCTGCTGCTGCTGCAGGGAGGGGAGGCTGCAGCGGCTGCGCGCATCTGTTGCTGAGACTTTTGCTTCTGCGTGGGGGTTGAGGGAGTCCGCCACTTTGTTAGCTGCCTGCGCAGCAAGACAAAGAGCTAGACATGCTTACTCCAGCAGCAGCACCCAGCAGCAGCAGCAGCAGCAGCAGCAGCAGCAGCAACAGGAGGAAGGCTTCAGCTCGCTCTTGAAGTGGACCGGCAAACAGCAAGAGATCCTCGTCTTCACAGCTCGTTACATTTGCTGCTGCAGCAGCAGCACTAGCAGCAGTGAATCAAGCAGCACCAGCACTAGCAGCAGCAGCGGTAGGAGCAGCAGCAGCGGTAGGAGCAGCAGCAGCAGGAGCTGCTGCAGTTGCGGATCACTGCTGCGGGCGAGGGAGGCCAGTGCTCTCGCCTTAGCAGCAGCGGAGAGCTCAGGCGCCTTCGCTGCGCTGCAGCAGATTCCAACAGCAGCAGCAGCAGGAGCAGCAGCAGCTGCTGCTGTCCTGTCCCCGCCATCGCCCGAGACCAGCAGCAGCAGCGGCAGCAGCAACAGCAGCAGCAACGGCAACAGCAGCAGCGAAAGGAGACCGCAGGACGAAGGCTCCGCTGCTCTCGTCAAGGCAGAGCAAGGAAGCAGCAGCAACAGCATCAGCAACAGCATCAGCAACAGCAGCAGCAGCAGCAGCAGCAAAGGGAGCAGCAGCAATACTTTTCTTTCTAAGATGACGCGGAGTGTAGCGTCGCTGCTGTACAAAGCAGCACGTAGGATTGATGCTGCTGCTGCTGCAGGTGCTGCTTCTGCTGCAGCAGAACCAGCAGTACTACCAGCAGCAGCAGCAAGAGCAGCAGCAACAGGAGCAGCAGCAGCAACAGCAGCAGGGAGACAGCTCGACTATGAACAGCCGCTGCTGGTGGCGCTGCAGCGAGTCTGTGGCTGCTTCCCTCAGGCAGCAAAGTTGGGGGCAGTTGAGCCCGTGCTGCTGCATGTGCTGCCGGAAGCTGCTGCTGCTGCTGCGGCTGCTGCTGCCGCTGCTGATGGCGGGTCTCCTTGCAGCAGCAGCAGCAGCACAGAAGCAGCAGCAGGCGAATGGGTTATAGGCTGGAGAGTCTCAGAGGCAGCAGCCAACTTCCTCGCTGATGCATTTAGCAGCAGCAGCAACAGCAGCAGCAGCAGCAGCAGCAAGGCCTTGCCGTGGCGGCTGCCGCTTCTGCAGCAAACAGAAGCAGCAGCAGCAGCAGCCCGCGATCTGAAATCCCGATGGCTGCAGCAGCACAGCGAAGAGCAGCAGCAGCAGCAACAGCAGGACGTGGTGGAGTCGCAGGAGAGAGGGCCGCAGCAGCAGGCGAAGCAGCAGAAGCAGCAGCACCAGGATCAGCAGCAGCAGCAGCAGGAGAAACAGCAGCAGGAGAAACAGCAGCAGGAGAAACAGCAGCAGAAGCTGCAGCAGCAGAAGCAGCAGCAGCAACCGCAGCAGCAGCAACAGCAGCGGGACTCTGCTGCATCTCTTTCTCGTTTTGTTTCTGCAAATAAAGTTGCTGCTGATGGATTTGTTGGCGGCCGCTGCCGCATCCTTATGTCTAGGGCATTGCTAAAAGAACTAGGAGACTACTTGCTGCTGCTGCTGCAACAGCAGCAGCAGCAGCAGACGCAGCAGCAGCAGCAGCAGACGCAGCAGCAGCAGCAGAAGCAGCAGGAGGGCAGTCGCGGTGCTGCTTCGTGGTTTCCCTTGGGGAGCGTAGTTGAGGTCTTGCTGCAGCTAAACAGACTGAAGCAGCAGCAGCAGCAGGAATTGCTGCAGCAGCAGCAGCAGCTACGGGAGAATCCAGAAGCACTTGCATACCACAAGAGACAGCAGCAGCAGCTGCTGCTCTTTCGATTCCCTTGGGGGAGCCCTGGAGAGTCGCTGCTGCTGCTGCTGCTGCTGCTGCTGCGCGCTGCTGCTTTTCTACAGCCATGGCGTATACGATTAACAGGCTGCTGCTGCTGCAGCAGCAGCTGCCAGCTGCTGCTGCAAGGAAAGAGACAGGTTGCTGTTCTGATGTACGCATGTTATATTTGTCTCCTTGATACTATCTGGGCCGCATTTCCTGCTGCACCCTCTGCCAAGCAGCAGCAGCAGCAGCAGCAGCAGCAACAGATCGTCCTACGGCAGCAGCAACAGCAGCAAAAGTTGCAACGACGCCAGCCGCATGCAGCTGCAGCACTTGCGTCGCTGCATCCATCTCTGCCTCCTCCAGCTGATCCTGCTGCTGCTGCTGCTGCTGCTGCTACGCCCGCAGCAATTAATGCTCGGGGGGTACAGCCGGACCTTAGGCAGCAGCAGCAGCAGCAGCAGCAGCAGCAGCAGCAGCAGCGCTCGTGTGCTGTAAAACACGAAACGCTGAGAGCTGCTGCAACGGCGGGGCACCCCTTGCAGCAGCAGCACCAAGCCTACCGTCATCATCAACAGCAGCAGCAGCTTCAGCAGCAGCAGCTGCAGCAGCAGCCGCGGAGAATGAATCACGCGTTGCAGCTATACCCTGTCTTCTTGGGGTTAGGGGAAGACTCAGCGGCGTCACATTCTGCTGCTGCTCCTGCTGCAGCAGCTGCAGCAGCAGCAACAAGTGCAGCAGCAAGTCAAGCAGCAGTAGCAGAAGCAGCAGCAGCAGAGTCTGAAGATGAGTTAGTGGTCTTCATAGACACGGACAGCGAGGGAGATGCTGCTGAACATACAGCGCGATCTGCAGCAGCAGCGGCAGCAGCAACAGAACCAGCAGCAGCAGCTGCTGCCGTTGGTGCTGCTTCTGCTAGTCGTGGCCCCCCCTACCCACAGCAGCAGCAGCAACAGCACCAACTGCAACAGCAGCAGCAACAGCAGCAGCAGCAGCAAGAGCAGCAACAACAACAACAACAGCAGCAGCAGCAGCACGCCCACAGCGACAGCAGCAGTGGGGCCCCTCATTCTCTCTTAGAGGAACTGCGTTTGCGACAGCTGCAGCTGCGGCAGCATTTGATGCCTCAGCCACGCCAGCAGCAGCAGCTGCAGCAGAATACGCCGCAGCAGCTGCAGCAAAAGCAACAGCATGCCTCAAAGTCACAGCAGCAGCAGCAACATCAAGAAGAATCTCGCGGAGCAGCAGCACAGGCAGCAGCAGCAGCAACAACAACACACCACACTGTTGTATCTGATTGTAAAGGAACGAGCAGCAGCAGCAGCAGCAGTAGCAGCAGCAACAGCAAGCAGCCACACCGCCGCAGCTGCAGCAGCTCGTTGCCTCCTTCAAAGAGAGGTAGGGATGCTGCTGCTGCTGCTGCTTCTGATGCTGATGCAGCTTTAATCATTACTCTCAGCGACTCAGATGCAACAGAAGACGGGTTGGAGTCCCCAGCGGAGCAGCAGCAGCAGCAGCAGCAGCAGCAGCAGCAGCAGCAGCGATGCGCTTCTTCGAATTCGGCAGCCTCGTGTGCGGGTTCTGCTTCACCTGGAAATGCAGCAGCAGCAACAGCAGCAGCAACCGATGCGACAAAGAAGCAACAGGTAGAACAACGACAGCAGCTGCAGCAGCAGCAGCAGCAGCAGCAGCAGCAGCAAATGATAACGAACAGCAAGAAACGGCGAAAGGAGAATCATCCCACTAATCCGCAGAGCAGTTTGAACAGCAGCAGCAGCAACAGCACCTGCAGCAGCGGAGAATCGGCCTCGCCAGACTGGTTTGCTGCTGGTGCTGCTGCTGCTGCTGCTGCTGCAGCTGCAGCAGGTGAAGGGTTTGAGGCCTTCAGCAGCGACCAAAGGAGAGGGGGTAAGACGATCAAAGGTTTAATTCGTAGTTATAAAAAGGGAGGTGTCTTATAGCAGCAACAACAACAGCAGCAGCGGCAGCTCGTGCTGCTGCTGCTGCTGCTGCTGCTTCAAGAACGGCAGTGGGAACAGCAACGGCTGCTTCGGCAGCGTTAGGATTGGCTGCATCTCTCTGCAGCAGCAGCTGCTGTTGCAACAGCAGCTGCTGCTGCAGGAGCAGCAATAGCAGCAGCACCAGCTGCTGCAGCAGCAGCAATAGCAGCAGGGAGGTGCAGTAGCACCAACAACAGCAGCAAGAGCTGCAGCAGCCCCCGTAGCAGCAGCAGCAGCAGCAGTCTTGCTGCTGCAGCAAAGGGGCAGCTTTTCTTCGAGGGAATAACTTTGTTGTATTCAATTTATTTTAATGTTTGCAGATATATTTTAAGCGTATTTACAAACACATATATATATATATATATTACATATATATATGCATATATATATATGTATATATATATATATATATATACATATATATATGCATATATATATTACATATATATATGCATATATATATATATATATATATGTATATATATATATATATTACATATATACAGTAGAGGTATACAGATACAGAGTATGTAATATATATATATATATATATATATATATATATTTAATAGTATGAATGAATATACACCTCAACTACACGCCCTTAAACATTAGAAAGAAAAAAAAGTATAGGCGGAGTGTATAGACATGCATCTACAAAATAAATTTGTTTTGATTTTATCATTTGTTTGTCTTTGGTTGTTCTGTTAATCCTGTCCGTCTTCGCCCCACACACTATATACTTGCTTCGAGGCAGCAGCAGCAGCAGCAGCACGAACAGCAGCAACAGCAGCAGAGGAAGCAACGAAAGCAGCAGCAGGAGATGTCCCCGTAGCCGTGGCTGCAGTAGGACCCGCAGCAGCAAAGTCTACCAAAAGAAGCAGCGGCAGCAACAACATTAGCAGCAGCAACAGAAGCAGCAACAACAGCAGGAACAGCAGCACGAGCAGCAGCAGCTACAGCAGCTGCGCGTCTACAGCTTTGCATGCAAAGTGCATGCACAAATAGGCTGTTATCTATTAAGCTAATTCCTTTTACTCAGCAGCAGATAGAAAAACGAGAGACAGCAGCAACACGTAGCGAGAAAGCGAGAGTGGGGGCTGCGTAGCAGCAGCAGCAGCAACAACAGCAGCAACAGCAGCAGCAGCAAGAGATGCAAGCCGCTATTATTAAGATATTCCTTCTAAAAAGAATGAAGAAAAGCTTAAAACAACCAACTTAAATAATTTAATGCCCGTAGCTGCAGATACACAGCAACTGTGTGGGGGCTGCTGTCGTGCAGCAGCAGCAGCAGCAGCAGCAGCAGCAGCAGCAGCCCCACTGGTGGTGTAAGTGCGGGGCCTGGGTTCGAAGGGTGTGCTTGGATATACGGGCTATATAATAAATATAAAGAGATTGTAATAAGAAGAAATAAGCAAATAAATGTATAAGAATTAATAAATATATTGTCTATCTTATAGATGACTGTGTATTTTTGTAGGTTGTTGGTGTGAGGGGCTGCTGCTGCTGCTTCCGCAGCAGCAGCAGCAGCGGCTGCTGCAGCAGCGGCTGCTGCAGCAGCAGCAGCACCCCGCTCATGCGCCCCACCGGAGGGTCTGTTGTGTGTATCTGTCTATGTACTGCAGCATTGTTTTGTTTGTTTGTGTTTGCTAGAGGGTTTGTGTATAAGACAGAGCAGCAGCAGCAGCGACAGAATATGGAAGGGGAGAACAAGCAGCAGCAGCAGGTGGCGCCTCAGCAGCAGGGGGAGGATAAGCAGCAGCAGCAGCAGCAGCAGCAGCAGCAGCAGCAGCAACAACAACAGCAGCAACAACAGCAGCAAGAGTCTCAGCAGGGACAAGATGGCGACTATGAAGAAGAAGTCATTACTTCTTTCGACAATCTACCCCTCAACGAGAAGCTGCTGCGAGGCATTTATTCTTACGGTTTTGAGAAGCCCTCAGCCATTCAGATGCGAGGTATTAAACCTATTATCGATGGCCATGACACTATAGGACAGGCACAGAGCGGTACAGGAAAGACAGCAACATTTGTTATTGCTGCTCTGCAAAAAATAGACTACAGCAAGCCTGCTTGTCAGGTGCTTATCTTAGCCCCGACAAGAGAGCTCGCGCAGCAGATTCAAAAGGTATGCATGCATGTCTTATATCTTCTTCCTGCTGCTGCTCTTGCTGTTGCTGCTGTTGTTGCTGCGGTGGCAGCAGCAGACGCGCTACTTGTGTGTGCTTGCTAACATCAGCACCAGCAGTTGTCTGCTGCACCTTATCGGGTGTGGGTAGGGCGGGGGCTTAGGCTGTTCTTGTCTTTAGGGTTGTCTGTTGCTGCTTGTCTCTGCTTCTATGCATGCAAACACATCTATGCTGCCCCGCTGCTGCTGCTGCAGCAACAGCTGCAACAGCAGCAGCACCAACAGCAGCAGCATGCGTTGGGTGTTGTTTTTGAGTTTACTTCGCTGTGTCTTCGTATGTTTGTTGTTGTCTTTTTCTCCTAATGCACCCATGCTGTACATATATAATATAATATATACATCTATATTATGCATACATGTATATTTATATACATTATATATATAAACAACAAGATAAATATAGCTCAAACAAACAAAGAAATAACTAAATAAATATTAAATATTAAATATATTGTATTTGTTTTGTGGGCGCAGGTTGCGTTAGCTCTAGGAGATTATTTGCAAGTGCTGTGTCATGCATGCGTTGGAGGCACGTCTGTACGCGAAGATGCTCAGCGTCTGCACGGGGGTGTGCATGTAGTTGTCGGTACACCCGGTAGGGTGAACGATATGATGGAGAAGAGGCATCTAAGGTGCGACCACATGGTTTTGTTTGTTCTTGATGAAGCAGATGAGATGCTTTCAAGAGGATTTAAAGCACAGATCCTCTCAGTCTTCCAGCATCTCCCTCAGGATGTACAAGTCGCTCTGTTCAGTGCTACTATGCCCTCCGATATCTTAGAGCTTACCACTCAGTTTATGAGAAAACCCAAGCGCATCCTTGTTAAGAAGGATGAGCTGACGCTCGAAGGTATTTCTCAGTATTATATTGATGTGCAAAGAGAAGAAAATAAATTCGATACGCTTGTTGACCTCTACGAAACACTCACCATCACTCAAGTAAGTTATATATATTTTTAATATATGTGTAGGCAGCTCAGGTGTATACGCAGCTCAGGTGTATACGCAGCTCCGTTCAGGTGTATAGGCAGCTCAGGTGTATAGTATGTGTTGTTTGTTTTTTTCTGGATGGAATTTGTATGTTTTTGAATAGTTCTTTTTGTATAGATATTGAAATATATTTATTTATTTATTATTTTTTCATATGTGTTTGTTTGTTTGGTTTTACAGGCGATTATTTACTGCAATACCCGCCGCAGAGTCTTGCAGCTGGTAGAAATGATGACTGGGCAGGACTTTACAGTTTCAGCAATGCACGGAGATATGGAGCAGCAGCAGAGAGAGACAGTCTTAAGAGAGTTTAGAAGCGGCTCAACACGTGTGCTGATAACAACAGATCTATTAGCTAGGGGTATCGATGTGCAGCAGGTTTCTCTGGTTATTAACTATGATATACCGACTTCAAAGGAAAATTATATTCATAGAATTGGTCGAAGCGGTCGATTCGGTAGAAAAGGTATTGCAATTAACTTCGTTACTATTAATGACATGGAGCAGCTCAAAGAAATTGAGACCCACTACAACACACAAATACAAGAGATGCCTGCAAAGCTCGAGACAAAGTAAGCTTCAAGTTATCAAATTCATACTAAACTAATCATACCCTGCAAGACAATAACAAAGAATAATATAAACATATACATCTATTTAATCGGGAGGTGTATGTGCTACGCCATCCGCTCGTCAGTTGAAGAGGGGGGGTGAAGAAGAAGAAGAATTAGATCAAGAAAGTATAGAGTGGGTTACAGCCTGTTCTGCATAATAAACTCTTAATGTACATATGCAAATAAAGTTTATTCATTTAAGACAAGCAAGCAATACAGTCCAAGCAATACACAACAAAAGCAGATATAGGCCTGCACCACCGGCGGAGCAAACAATTTACAGCAAGTGTACGGGGAGGGGGGATAGGAGGTGAGGAGCGCTTGCATGCATGCATGCAGTGGCTTGGTAGCTAGCTAGCTGACTAGCTAGCTAGCTACAGCTGGTCTTGTGCAGCGTAGGCTGCGGGAGAGCAGCAGCGGCAGCTTCTGATGAGACAGGCGAATATGTTTTATATTATTTGTCTGTCGCTGGAGGGTAAAGCAGCAGCAGCAGCTTGCTGCTGCTTCTGCTGCAGCGCTGGGGCTTTATGTGGGTATCGGGTGAGGGATGTAAAGGCTGTTCAGGGAGAGCAGCTTTATCTCTCAGATATAGAAGTGCTGGGGGTTTAAGAAGTAAAACAAAGAAACAAAGAGTTCCTCAAAGACTTGCAAGCACTGAGTTGCTGCACGCCTTAGGGGGTAGAGATGAAGAGAGCCCATCCGGGGCCTAACTGGGAACGATATTTAAGAATGGAGGAAGGTCTCCCTTTCTTGTCTTTCTTTATTTAGAATTGGATTAGCTTATTTAACATAGTCAAAAGAAGTTAGGGCGTTAGAGCCCCCGCTGCCTCTAGAGGCGGAGGTTGCAGGGTTAGGATATAAAGGAAGTTGTGCACAGAATGAGCTTGTCTCTATATCTGGCGCTATGGCGGAATATATATATATATATATATATATATATATATATGAGGGAGGAGATTATTTAGTTTAGCCTTGGTAGTTTTCCCTTGGGTTGGGGTGTATGTGCAGCTCGGTGGGGGTTCATTTTAACTCCAGGTGACGCTTATTCGGCACAACTCATTTAACGGGAATTCTCTAATTGTTTGAATTAAACGAAATAACAGATAGGGAGAGCAGCCCTCACCTGTTAATATACATAACTCTACAAGAAGCTGCGCGTAATATTTATTCATTCATACACCCCAAACTAGACACCTTTCCGGCGGGAAGCTCTCGCCCGCCTCCTATTTACTTATGGAAGATATGTAGAAGAGAGTTTCTTCTCTTCCAGCTGCTGCAGCTGCAAGAGGTAGTAGCAGGAAGGCTGTTAAGTTTGAGGTGTACGTGTGGAAAGGCAGCTTCTACTGGAGTTGGCGTATATTAAGAGGTAGGGGCGGCTATGTCTACTTGTTATTTCGTTTAATTAAAACAATTACTGAATTCTTGTTAGATTAGTTGAGCCAGATAAGCGTGCTGTGGAGTTAGAAGAAGAAAAGGTGCTGGGGTGTATGTGCAGCTTCGGGTGTATACGAAGCTTACGTTCATCGGTTGAGAAGGGAAGGAAACGGTAAGCAGCTTTCATATATAAATAGTGCGTATTTCTGTATTATTTTTTGACAATTGAATTAATTGTTCAAAATAATTCTTTAAAATGCATCATTTTCTTCGCTTTCCACTGAAACCCGCGCAAAACCCGCTGCTTTCCTTCTACAACGGCACTCAACCAGCGGTCTGGGCTCCCTTGTTTCTTTTCTGTTTTCTCTGTATCCTCTTCAGTTAAAATGGATGCATATTCGTGTTAAAGGCATTTCAGCCGTTCCTCTATCTTCTGAAAACTAAAAACCCTTCAAAATGATGTAATAATAATTGTTATTTTAGCGTTTTCTTGCTGTTCAAGACTTGTACAGCTCCGGGGCTTGAGTGCACAGCACAGCGAGCCCGAGGAAGTGCGGTGCATAGAGAATAGCAT
This sequence comes from Eimeria acervulina, assembly GCF_000499425.1. NCBI lineage: Eukaryota > Apicomplexa > Conoidasida > Eucoccidiorida > Eimeriidae > Eimeria > Eimeria acervulina. The sequence goes on along the minus strand of NW_013550362.1, from coordinate 5,152 downwards.
GCGGAGATTGAGGAGGCGTTCTACTTTTCTTTGAATTCTTCTTAAAGCAGCGGATTCTATTGATTAGGTTTCTCTAAAAAGACATAAACACTGCTGCAGCAACATAGCACGGCACTTGTTGCGGCAGCAAGAGCACTAGCAGCAACAATAGCAACAACAACATCAGCAGCAACAGCCGAGGCGGCAGCAGTCCGTTGAGCTGCTACTGCTGCTGCTGCTGCGTGCATGGACACGTTTTTTCTCTTTTTTCTCTTGTTAAGAGTATTATTTTTCTGTTGTTTTACTGCATTTTCATTACTTTAAGCTCGACTCAGTCTCTCAGCAGCTGTTGCTTAGCTGTTGGGAATTTGTGTGTGGCTTTTATTATTATTATATCTCTGACCCAGTTGCAACTGCTGCAACTGCTGCAATTGCTGCAACTGCTGCAACTGCTGCAGGTGCTGCTTCTCTACCTGTTGAATTATCCTTCTTTCTTATCTTCTTTTCTTTTACTTCTCTAATGGCATTTGCAAGGAAGCACGCGGCTGGGCGCGAAGCAGCAGCAGAACATC
>NW_013550362.1:0-2001 GCF_000499425.1 Eimeria acervulina | reverse complement strand
TGCTGCTGCTGCTGCTGCTGCTGCTGCGGCAGCTGCTGCTGCAGGTGGTGCTGCTGCTGCAGTTCCTGCTGCAAGTTATTCAATGCAGCAGCAGTTTTTCTGGCTGAGGCTTTGAACGCAGGCAGAGGCTATCTGTACACCTCAGAGAAATGCAGCAAACGACGAAAGAGAGACAAAGAAGACAGCGGAGGAAGAAAAAGAAGCAGCAGCAGCAGCAGCAGCAGCAACAGCAGCAGCAGCAGCAGCAGAAACAAAACAAATGAATAAAGAGGAGGGAGGGCTTTGAAACAAATTATGTAAACCGCAAATAAATAAATAAATAAATAAATAAACTCAGAAGAAGAAACAAACAAACGAGCTAGAGACAAACAGAGATTGAAAACAAAAGTAGAGACAGACAGCAAGACCAGCTAGGCGTTGCTGCTGCTGCTTCTGCTGCTGCTGCTGCTGCTGTTTCTGCTGCTGCTGCTGCTGCTGTTTTCGGTGGGTGCATAGGGAGTGCATATAAATAAAAGATATAAAATAAGCCGACCACTGCAACGCCGCTATAATTATCAAAATGCATGCACCCCAAAGCTGCGCATACACCCGAAAGTTCTGCATGCAGCCCGAAGCTGCATATACACCTCAAAGTTGAGGATACACCCTGTTGCCAGTCTATCAAGCGAAGGAGAAAAGATGAAACAGAGAAGCAGAAAAGAAAATGCTGAGGATTGGAAGCCTGAGGTGCCTATACACCCCAGCAACGCCTGCTGCTGCTGCATTCAAAATACAACCGACAAGACGACGAAGCAGCAGCAGCAGCAGAAGCAACTGGGGTGTACATGCAGCTGTTTAGCAGCAGCAGTAGCAGGAACAGTTGCTACAGCAACAGGAGTTGCTGCTGCTGCAGCAGAACAGAGCATAGTCTGTGCAGCAGATGCATGCATGCATGCATGCATGCATAAAATCATTGTGTTATAATTAAAGAGACAAGAAAAGAAGAGAGAGTTTTTATGAAGAAAACCAAAGGGGGTTTATGTTATTCAGTATTTCTTCTTAGTCTCTCTTAGTGCTGCTTTGTTGTCTCCTTGCTGCTGCTGCACATTCTCTCTAAGCAGCACAACCACGAACCGTTACAGCTCAGCAGCAGCACCAGCAGCAAAAGCAGCAATAGCAGCAGCAGCAGTAGCAGCAAAAACAATAGCAGCAAAACTAGCAATAGCACTACAGCAGCAGCAGAAGCAGCAGCAGCAGCAGCATGTACGGGATGCAACGATATAGGCATCCCAAGCTGCTGCACCTGCTTCTGCTTTTGCTGCTGTTGCTGCTGCTGCTGTTGCTGCTGCTGCTGTTGCTGCTGTTTGTTGGTGTACCAGCTTCTTCAGACAGACAAAAAAGAGAGAGGAGACAGCACAATCTTTGTTTTGCTGCGTTTGAGGGGCTGCTGCTGTTTGTCTTATATATTTATTTATTTGTTTTTGCTGTCTCTCTCTTTATCTTGTTCTTCTCTCTTCTGTCTCTCTCTGTCTCCTTTCATCTTCCTGTGTCTCCTTTGAGACCCAAGCAGGCAGCAGCAGCAGCAGCAGCAGCCGCTGCAGCACTAGCAGCAACAGCAGCAGCCGCTGCAGCACTAGCAGCAACAGCAACAGCAGCAGCAGCAGCGGCTGTTGCTGCTGCTGCTGCTGTTGCTGCTGTGTGAATCCCCTCCCATTGCGGGTTTTTCTTTTACTTTCTTTTTGTCTTTTGCTGCAGTTTATTTTATTATTTTTTTGTTTTTGTTTGCATGCAGAGAAGCGGAGGCCCTTTTAAATTATAAATATGAAATATCCTCTCGCCTTTCTTTCTTTTGTTTTGCTGTCTCTCTTTGTTTGTTTTATTAATTTGTTTGTTTGTTTGTTTGTTTGTTTGTCTGTCTCCTTCGCTTTGTGCACTTTTCTCTCTGTCTCTGCCTCTCTATGTCTCTACCTCTCTCTGCTTATATATATATATATATTATATATATATTTATACATTTATATA
>NW_013550363.1:4933-7601 GCF_000499425.1 Eimeria acervulina | reverse complement strand
GCTCCTGATGTTTCTGTTGTTGCTGCTGCTGTTCTGGCTGCTGCTTCTGCTGCTGCTGCTGCTGTTGCTGCTGCTGCTGCTGCTGCAGCTGCTGCTGTTGTTGTTGTTGTTGTTGCTGCTGCTGCTGCTGCTGCTGTTGCGGTTGTTGCTTCTGTTTGCGGTTGTCTTTTGGGGTTCGTGTCTGTGCTTCTTGCTTTTGCTCTTTATCCTGACTGTGGAGTGTCTGCTGCTGCTGTTCTGGCTGCTGCTGCTGCTGTTGTTGCTGTTTTTGCTGCTGCTGCTGCTGGTGCTCGTGCTGCTGCGGTGCTTGATGTTTTTGCTGCTGCTGCTCCGCCACCGTTGGCTCATCCACTTTCTCTTTTTGCTGCTGTGGCTGCTCCTGCTGTTCCTCCTGTTGCTTCTGCTGCCGCTTCTGCTGTTGCTTCTGCGGCTGCTGCTGCTCCTGTTGCTGCTGCTGTTGCTCCTGCTGCTGCTTCTGCTGGAGCTTCTGCAGCTGCTGCTCCTGCTCCTGCTGCTGCTCCTGCTGCTGCTCCTGCTGCTGCTGCTTCTCCTCCTCCTCCCTCTGCTGCTGCTTCTGCTGCTGCTTCCGCTGCTGCTTCTGCTCCTGCTGCTGCTGCGCCTGCTGCTGCTGCTCCTGCTGCGGCTGCTCATGCTGCTGCTGCTCCTCCTCCTCATCCTTCTGCTGCTGCTCTTGTTGCTGCTCCTGCTGCTGCTCCTTCTCCTCCTTCTGCTGCTGCCTCTGCTTCTCCTGCTGTTGCTCCTGCTGCTGCTCCTGCTGCTGCTCCTGCTGCTGCTCCTGCTGCTCCCGCTGTTTCGGCTGCTCCTGCTGCTGCTGCTTCTGCTGCTGCTTCTGCTGCCGCTGCTTCTGTTGCTGCTGCTCCTGTTGCTCCTTCTCCTGCTTCTCCTGCTGCTGCTTCTGCTGCTGCTCCGGCTGCTGTTGGGGAGCTTCTGGAGGCTCCACAGGCTGTTGCATCAGCTGTTGCTGCTGCTGCTGCTGCTGCTGCTGCTGCTGCTGAACCTGCACTTGAGGCTTTTCTTGCTGCACCTCTGGTGAGGCGTGCGGCTGTTGCTGCTGCGGTTTCTGCTTCTGTTGCTGCTGCTGCAGCAATTGCTGAAGTTGCTGTTGCTGCTGCTGTTCGAGCTGAGGCATTTTCTGCTGCTTTTCTTGTGATGGCGCCTGTTGATGCTGCTGCTGCTTCTGCTGGTGCTGCAGTTGTTGTTGCTGCTGCTTCTGCTGCCGTGTCTCGTCTTGCGGTTCGTTTTGCTGCTGCTGCTGATGCTGTTGCTGCTGCTGTTGCTGCTCCTGCTGCAGTTGCTGCTGCTGCTGTTCTTTTGAAGCCCCTGTCGGAAGCAGCAAGGAGGCCCTAATCACAAGACTTCCCCTCGCCTTTGCTGCTGCTCCAGCAACAGCAGCAGCAGCAGAAGCAGCAGCAGAACCAGAAGCAGCAGCAGAAGCAGCAGCAGGGAGTTGTCTTTCAGACTTCAGTTGCAAGAGGCTTCTCCTTGTTGCCCCAGCAACGGCAGCAGCAGCAGCTGAGGCAGCTGCTGCAGTAGCACAAGATGCAGTCGGCTGCTGCTGCTGCTGTTGATGCTGCTGCTGTTGCTGCTGCTGCTGCTGTTGCTGTTCCTGCTGTTCCTGCTGCTGCTGCAACTGCTGCTGCTTCTGCTGCTGTTTGATAGCAGGGACATCTGAATTGTTGCATTCGATGGTGGGCGTTGTTGCATTAATCTTTGCTGCTTCATCGGCTGCTGCAGGAGCAGCAGCAGCAGCAACAACAACAGCAGCAGCAGCAGCTGCTGCTGTTGCTGCTGCTGGTCCTGAGGACGTGGCTTCGCTCGAGGGTTCCCCAGCGTCAACATCACTAGCGCAGGGTAGCCGAGCAGCAGCAGCAGCAGCAGCAGCAGCAGGAACGGGAGTATCTGACACGGCTGCATTGTCAGCAGCAGCAGCAGGATCAGCAGCGGCAGCAGCAGCAGCAGCACTAGGTTTCGTGGTAGCCTCATCGGCAGTAGATGCAGCACTACCGCTTTCAACAACAACAGCAGCAGCAGCAGCAGAAGCACCAGTAGCAGCAGCAGCAGCAACGTTTGTACTACAAGCGGGAGCTGCTGCTTGGGCTGCTGCTGCTGCTTGCTTCTTTTCTTTTTTGCTGCTCTCTGCTACTACTGGCGCAGCAGCAGCAGCAGCAGCACTGGGAGTGTCTGCAGCAGCAGCAGCATTGGGAGTGTCTGCAGCAGCAACAGCATTGGGAGTGTCTGCAGCAGCAGCAGCATCAGCAGCAGCAGTATCTGCTGCTGTTGCTGCTGCTTCTGCTGCTACTGCTGCTGTACTGTGTGGGATGCTGGAGCTGCGCCTGCGCTGCAGCAAGAGGCTTTGTCTTGCTGTTGCTGCTGCAGACGCAACAGCAGCAGTTGCTGCTGTTGCGGCTGCAGGTATATCTGTGTGGCTATCTTCGTTTTTTGCGGAGCCGAGCAGCAGCATACTCCGCCGTGCTGCTGTTGCTGCTCCAGCAACAGCAGCAGCAGCAGCAGCAGCAGCAGCAGCAGCTGGGGGCCCCTCTAGGGGCCCCCCCTCAGGTGGTGGATCCTTTGCAACCATCCAAGTGAAGGGATGGAGTTGTCTCCTGCATCAGCAGCTCCTGCAGCAAGCAGCAGTAGCAGCAGCAGC
>NW_013550363.1:0-4833 GCF_000499425.1 Eimeria acervulina | reverse complement strand
CAGCCGCAGCAGCAGCAGCAGCAGCAACCGTAGCAGCAGCACTCGGCTCCTGCAGAGGAAGGGGAGTGGTGGAGAAGCCCTGCTCCTGTTTCTAATTCTCTTGTTGCTGCAGATACTACTACTGCTGCAGCTGCTGCTGCTACTGCGGCTGCTGCTGCAGCAGCTGCTGCTGCTGCAGCTTGCTGCTGCTGCTGCAGTTGCTGCTGCAGCTGTTACTGGGGCATTTTTTCTGGCTGCAGCAGCTGAATGTGAGCGTTTAAAATGAATTTAGATAAATATAAAGACAAGCAAACAAAAATAAATAATAAAAAGAGAGAAGAAGGAAGCAAAGAGATATTCTTTGCTGCTGCTTTTTATATTTTTATTTTTGCTGCTGTCTATCTGTTTGAAGTTTCTTGCTTATTACCCCGTAAACCACTCTCTTTGCTTCTTCTTTATCTTCATACCCTCAAAACAACTAATCACACACCTTATTTCAGCAGCAAACACCTTCAAGCCAACATAGCAGCAGCAGCAGCAGCAGCAGCAGCAGCAGCAGCAGATCTGGGCCCCACCAGCGCCTTGCGGCTGCTGCTTCTGTTTTGTTTTATTTCCTACATAAAAAGAAAGATATCTCTTAATAAATAATAATAATATATTTTTAAAATATTATAAAATATATTTAAATTATTATTCTTTAAAAAAGTCTGCAAGAAGAAACAGAAGAAAGGCTAAGGTGACCTTCGGGTGTCTGCTGCTGCTGCTGCTGCTGCTGTTGCTGCTGTCTGCTGCTCTTCGTTTATTTTTCTTTTATCCTTAAAATTTATATATTTATTTATCTATTTGTTTTTATGTCTATACATTTATCATTTAGTTCAAAATTATATACACAAAAAATATCTGCACATACAACATCTGCTTCGACTGCTCAACCAATGCCCGTCCCTCAGCAGCAGCAACAGCAGCAGATCTGCTGCTTCTGCTGCTGCAGCAGCAGAAGCAAATGAAGGGGTGTGTTAAGGTTGAGTGCAGCAGAGGAGAAGGGGCTGAGGGAGAGCAAAGACAAAAGAAATAAACCGCAGCAAAACCCGAGACCTATGTGGTGTACATACTCCAGGGGATGCATGCGCTGTTATCTCTACAGCAGCAGCAGCAGCTGCAGCAGCAGCGGCAGCTGGTGCTGCTGCTGCTGCCCCTGTTGCTGCAGCTGCAGCAGCACCAGCGAGGTAGATCCCACATATATTTGGCTGTCTTAAGCCATCACTACACTGCAGCTCTTGCTGCTCTGTTTCGTGCTTCTCATGTGCTGCTGCTGCTGCTGCTGTTGTTCCTGTTGCTGCTGCTCCTGCTGTTGCTGCTGCTGCTACTGTTGCTGCTGCTACTGCTACTGTTGCTACTACTCCCACTGCCGGCACTGCTGCTGCTACTTTTGCTGTTGCAGCAGCAGCAGCAGCAACAACAGATGCCTTCGAGCATTGAATAAAGAAGAGAATTTTTCTTCGTCTGCAGAGTTGCTGCTACTAGCAGCAACAAAACTAACTGCTGCAGCAGCAAAACTCGCTGCTGCAGCAGCAAAGACAAACCCGAAATAAACCCCTACAGAACACTCCACAACATATCGGAGAAAAAACAATTGCAACAGCAGCAGCAGCAGCTGCTGCTGCTGCTGTTGTTGTTGCTGCTGCTGCTGCAGCGATTGGGCAGATTAACGAAGCCCTATACAGCAGGCTGCGACTTAAACTGCAAACCCTAAACCCTAAACCCTAAACCCTTAAACCCTCAGCTTCATCGGGTCTTGATAACCTCATGTTAGCTGCCTATACACCACAGCGACTGTGGCTGCCCCCAAACCCTAAACCCTAAGCTGCGCTTCAGGTGTATATGCAAGACTTAGAATGCTTCTGCTGCCGCATAAAGACAGCAGCTAGGGTTTAGGGTTTAAACCCCCGCGTAAGCGTAGCACCAGGTGTATTACTGTCTTGTCCTGAAGCACCATCCACCACAAACCCTAAACCCTAAACCCTAAACCCTAGGCCCTAAACCCTAAACGGTAAACCCTAGAACCCACATATAAACCCTAAACCCTAAACCCCAACCCCTAACTAAGCCCCAGCCCCTTCACCCCTCCGCCCCTAAACCCTAAACCCTAAACCCTAAACCCTAAACCCTACGGAGAGGTTGTAGGAGGCTAGAGTGTCTTCATCTTTCATGTGTCTCCCGCCTACAATTAGGCGCTGCTCCTCAGGGCTTAGGCCTTCTCGCTGCTGCAGCAGCTGCTTCAGCTCTCGCACAGTAGAAGAAGGGTTTACATCCTCCACTGTTATTAGCTTCCCTGCACAAACCCTAAACCCTAAACCCTAAACCCTAAACCCTAAACCCTAAACCCTAAAACCTAAACCCTAAGACCTAGCACAGCCAGATACAGGAACCTGTAGACTTCAAAGAAATGCAGCAGCAATCAAACTCTTGATGCTGCTCCACAAGAGATACTACTAGGGTTTAGGGTTTTAGGGTTTAGGGTTTAGGGTTTACCGTTCATGGCCTGCACTTGAACAGACAAACCGCCACGCAGCTGCAGCAGCAAATTGCGACTCGAAGGCAGCAATCCCTGCGTTCCATTCTCTGCAGCAGCAGCAGCAACAGCAGCAGCAGCAGCAGCAGCAGCAGCAGCAGGAACAGCAGCAAAACCCGCATCTAATGCACAAACAACCCTTACCCAGCACTAGGCAAATAGGATTCTGCGATTAAGGGGGTTACAATCTAGAGATTAGGGTTTAGGGTTTAGGGTTTAGGGTTTACGCGGGTGGGGGGTGTCATGAAGAAACGCAAGGAGCTTCTGCTGCTGCTGCCTAAACCCTAAACCCTAAACCCTAAACCCTAAACCCTAAACCCTAAACCCTAAACCCTAAGACCTAACACAGCCATATACAGGAACCTGTAAAGTTCAAAGAAATGCAGCACCAATCAAACTCTTGATGCTGCTCCACAAGAGATACTACTAGGGTTTAGGGTTTTAGGGTTTAGGGTATAGGGTTTAGGGTTTACCGTTCATGGCCTGCACTTGAACAGACAAACCGCCACGCAGCTGCAGCAGCAAATTGCGACTCGAAGGCAGCAATCCCTGCGTTCCATTCTCTGCAGCAGCAGCAGCAACAGCAGCAGCAGCAGCAGCAGCAGCAGCAGCAGGAACAGCAGCAAAACCCGCATCTAATGCACAAACAACCCTTACCCAGCACTAGGCAAATAGGATTCTGCGATTAAGGGGGTTACAATCTAGAGATTAGGGTTTAGGGTTTAGGGTTTAGGGTTTACGCGGGTGGGGGGTGTCATGAAGAAACGCAAGGAGCTTCTGCTGCTGCTGCTGCTGCTGCGGCTGCCTCGCCCTAACTGCTGCTGTGGGCTGTAACAAACAGCAGCAGTACAGCGTAACTGCTGCAACAGCAAGCCAAAGGAAGGAGGCGCGCATAGTGCTGCTGCTGCTGCTGCTGCTGCTGTTGCTGCTGTTGCTGCTGTTGCTGCTGCTGCTGCAGTTACAAGAACTGCTGCACTTCCTCTGCGACGGCAGCCGCCTCTGTAGCCAGTGGTGCTGCTGCTGTTGCTGCTGCTCTTCTGAGTGTTGCTAATGTTTCTCCTGCTGTTGCTGTTGCTGCTGCTGCTGCTGCTGCTGCTGCTGAGGGCTTGTAGCAGGGACGCCTTGAGCTTATCTCCGCTACACCTTTGCGTTTGTCTTTTGTTTTATTTTTTATTCTGTTTTGGTGCTGTTTTAAATTATAATTTAATAAAGTTTGAAGGTATATATTTAATATATTTCCTTTAACATTCATTTCGGTGTATGTACACCTAGAGAGACCTACTGCTGTTGCTGCTGCTGCTGCACGGAGCAGCAGCAGCAGCAGCAAAGGGGCCCCGAGCCCACCTGAAACAATCTTTGCGGGTGTTGTATTACTATTATTACTAAAAATAATAAATAAATAATAAATTATATTTATTAATATACACAAATATTTGTTCATTTGCCCTCACTATCAGAGCTACAACTCTGTTTGTCTTTGCGGTGTATATGCAGCTCAGGTGTACGTACACCCGAGAAGACAGTGTAATAAAAACAAAAAAATTAATTAAATAAATTATAAATACATTTGTTGTATCATCCTTGTCCCAACACCCCGTAAATATATATTTTATCATCGTCTTCGTCTTGTATAGCAAACGAAACAAATAACATATATATGTATATAATATATATATATATATATATATAATACAGATAAAATAATAACTACAACTATAATTGAAATTATAATTATTATTGAAATAATTATTATAAATGAAGCTGTGGCTTTGTATTGTCTCCTGAGGGTAAAACAAAAAGGAGACAGTTTGTGTCGATTGAGGTGTATATGCAGCTCTTGATAGAATTAAGTTCCGCAAACGAAGCAAAATAAATGCATAAAACAAATACAATTACAGCTGCTGCAGCTGTCTCTACACCTCTTCGGTACAGCAGCAAAGGAGACAGACAGTGCTGCTGGTGAGTTCTGCTGCTGCTGCTGCTGCTGCTGCTGTGGGGCCCCGCATACAACAGCATAAAGAGAGAGAGACAGTGTTTGTTTAATAATAATAAGAAGCATTAACAAAGAAGAGAGGAGACAAGCAAAAGATAATGAAGAGACAGAGAGAGACAGATGGCTTCAACTGTCTCCTTCTACCTTCTATTAAAAAGAAATACTTCTTTTTTTGTTTGTCTCTTTATTTGTCTCCTCTCTTTAATGAATTATACTCATCAATGTTATTAAGCGATGTTGTTTATTAATCAAAAACAAACATATATATATACCTATAAATATATATATA
>NW_013550364.1:6186-10459 GCF_000499425.1 Eimeria acervulina | reverse complement strand
ATATATATATATATATATATATATATATATGGAGCTATTTCTGGGTCACTTTGCAAGGCATTTGCTTTTTTCTCAGCTCGAACGGCGGGAATATTTTTTCGTTTCTCTCGTGTGTTGGGTCTGTACTCCTTCGTCGTTGCAGGCGCCTCGCTTTAACTTTTATTCTCCTCTCCCAGATAGTGTGAGTAATGGGCTGCCCCTCTTTAAAGGAAAACGCTGCTACAAACCACTGAAATATAAGCTCCGAGTTCACCATTGGGTTCGGCAAGGACTGATACTTCTCAAAGTAGCGATGGATTGACAGCTTCCCTTGTTTAACAATTGTACTGAGGTAGATAAGGCGGCATTGCAGAGCCTGGGAGAAAGCCTCAGTAGTCCACACGTACGCAGAAAAGCTGTACCCTTACTTGAATGTGTATATGTATATATACGCTATATATACATATCGTATACATATATATATATATATATATATATATGTATGTATACATGCATATATGCTATGCGTACCCATACACTATACATATATAGACATTACTGTCGTGCCTTCGCTCCTGATGAAGAGGATGCCAGTAGCAACAGTATACAGTTGCTGTTGATAGTTGCTGTTGGGTGGACTATGAAGACGAAAGTACGGATCGAACGAAGCAGAGAATTTAAGCCCCTGGCACCCTGCCCCGCGCCCGCATCGCTGCTACTGCTATCTTTGGGTAATAGGGCTAGGGCGGCAGCATGCATCATGAATTCTTTCTGGTGTAGAGACACTTATACCGGTATGAGGTACGGTTATTGTATCTCTCTCAATGTGAGGTGTCTGCGCTTTTCTGCAGGAGGTCTTCCTTACCCCGACAGATTTACTCTTTCATGCGAGTAGTAAGCGAGAGCTGGGAACAGTATCTGACGGTTTCTCCACGCTTTTCTCCTTGCCAAAGCGACCTTAAGATTATTGAATGCTATAAAGTATGTGGTGCTACCAACTGTAACAAGAGGCCTCGTTCTAAGCTGAGAAGTAACATTAGTTATGACAGAGTCGATATACTACAGATTTGTGCTCGTTAGAAAGCAGCAAACGCCCCCTTCTACTGTCCAGAAATCCTTTGTACAGTGACAACAGGGCTTGAAACTCGAGAAGAGAAGAAGAAACACGTGAAGAGTTGTACGGCGCCTTCTTGCATCTACAACGAGAAGGCAAGCCCACACGCAAGTATAGCGTAGACAGCTTCTGCTACAAGAACTCGTGCAGTGGGCAATTGCTCAACAGTCTCTGTACCATCAGTATACAGCCTATATTCAATGTGAAATGCATTTAGTACGAAGCCATGGACGGCCTCCCTACTCCAAGGCAACTGGGGGTTCTTTCCCAGTATGAAGGTGCGTCTATTGCGCCTTCTTTTCTAGTGTTGCTGATCGTACGGCAGAAAGGCTACTTGAAAGAGGGAATATCAGAAAAAAGAGAAGATGTTGCAGCGGAGAAAAGAGGAAAGAAAAGGCCACACAGAAAGACAGCATCCACTTGCGTTGTGGCTGCCTCTTCAAACCCGTCATGAAATACCGCAGCGATGGTTTAGTACTGCAAGTTTCTGTTGAATTTGTTATTTGTTTAAGTAATTGAATAAACTGTTTCCTACATATCCTCGTTTGCCGATGCCCCGCGCTGCAAGAGAAAACGCCTAGCATGAAAATCGAACTGGGTACAACAATAGAGCACGTCGCTATTAGAGGCTGGGGTATAGTTGTTGTTTTCGCTGAGATCTTGCTTAAATTACAGCTAATAATTGCCTTAAAAGTGAATAAAATATAAAGAAAATATAATAAACATAAAGTATTGCAAACAACGCAATCGATTCGTCTCATACAACGCGTTGCTGCGCTATGCAGCCCCCAACCCAACACTGTTTGCAGCTTCTTGTTTGTTTGCAGCAGTCTTGAATAGGTTGTATATATCCTTTAAAAGGGGTATTAGGGTTCTTTGCTGGGTCTATGCATGCTTATTCTTCTATTCAGAGACTATTTCTGTGGCGAAGGCGCGTCATAGCTCTTCGAAACCCAAAGAAGACAGATCCTAGGGTCCAACTATTCTACTTTTTGCAGATTGCGCTGTACAGACACCTTATTACTTGCTAGTGGAGGGGATACGGAGGGTTATAGAACTTTAAAGTGGTTAATAAGGGGATTTAGAGCCTTTATTCCCGCGTTTTTCTTGTCTCCTCCGAACCCACAACCCCGGGAGCTCAGCCCCAAGGCCTTTTCATCTACTCCGCGGGCGGGTGGCAGACGTCTCCTACAGGATTAGGGCTTAGGGTTTAGGGTTTAGGGTTTAGGGTTTAGGGTTTGGTGTTGGAAAAGTCGCAGCAGAATGCCAGCCGCAGGCGGTGGGCATCGAGGCTGCGGGGCGCCTGCGGCGTTCTCTCTCTTTTTTCTTTTCTTGTTTTTCGTTTTGTTTGCTGAAGCAGCAGTAGGAACGGCGGCAGCAGCAGCAGAATCAGGAGCAAGAACAACAGCTGCAGGAGTCCCAGCTGCTGCTGATAAAGAGCCGGATGTAGCAGAGGAGGAGGAGGAAGATGAGGGGCCTCCATGCACCACAGGCTTGAGAGATGCAATAAATGCTGCAATAACTCATATGCAAGGTCTGCAGGGTTTAGGGTGTAGCTGTAAGGGTTAAGGGTTTGTTTTAGAGGCTATTTTCTGCCTTTTTCCACATGCACCTACAGCAGCAGTGCCTGCAGCAGCAGCAGCAGCAACAGCAGCACCAACTCCGAGTGTTTAGGGTCTATTAGGGTTTAGGGTTTGTGGTTTGTTGCGTTTAGGCGAACATTATGTCCCTAGTCAGTTGATGTATCGGTACAAGAAGCTACCTTACGTGCCTCTATTGCTGTGCCCTCCATTGCCTCTTTATTTGGAGTCAACTTTCTGGCCTTCTTTGTCTTCTCTTCACCCCTCTGATCTTCTTTTAAAAGTGCTTGAACGAAACACTATTCGAGTAGCATCATACGGAGCTCCTTCTCCTCATCAGCATCCTGAGGGACCCCTCAGGGCCTTCAAAGGATACGACTGGGGTGATGAAGGCAATTACTCCAAAGACCCGCCAACTGGTCCGTTAGGGTTTAGGGTTTAGGGTTTATGGTTTAGGGTTTGGGATTTGTGGAGAATCTATGGCTAACGGTTTGTTTAGGGTTTAAAGTTTAGGATTTCGGGTCTGTGCAGCATGTAGGGTTAAGGGTGTTATATAATTAGGCTTATTGAGGGTTTAGGGTTCGTGGTGTAGGGTTTAGGGTTTAGGGTTTATGGTTTAGGGTTTATTGCTTAGGGTTTAAGGTCTATGGTTTAAGGTTTAGGGTTTATGGTTCAGGGTTTATGGTTTAGGATTTTGGATTTTTTTTTGTGGTTTAGGGTTTAGGGTTTAGGGTTTAGGGTTTGGGGTGTATTGTGTGCAGGGTATTTTCCGGATTACTTACGTTATTTGGCGAGGACTATTGGCGTTCACTATGGGCGTCCGCTGCGTGTAGAGTGGCTGTTTTATACAACGGGATCTGCTTGTTTGCATGCAGTATTAGATGGGGAGGCAGATATGACAGATATATATTTCTTGCAGTCAACGGCCGATGATGATTCTTTAAAAAACTTAAGCAAACCACCACCTACAGCTCCTACCCCAACAGCTACAACAGCAGCAGCAGCAACAGCAGCAACAGCAACAGCAGCAGTAGCATCACCCGCTGCAGCAGATGCTGCTAATGCTGCAGCTTCTTCTGCTTCTCCTGATGGTGCAGCAGCTGCTGCAGGTGGAGCTTCCCAGGGACAGCCGTCTTTAGAAGACCTCTTAGAGACTACCCCTCCTGTCTTGATGAATTCACGAATAGCAGCAGCAGATAAGGGGTTAATGGGTGCTTATTTCTACCGTACATGTCCTATAGTTGGCTCAAGTGCAGTGTTTGTTACGAGAAAAGAATTAAACCTCAAAACTTTCAGAGATATTGTTGTCTACTTGAGGTCTCACCCCCTAGATATGAAGCAGCCTGTGGCCTTCTTAACATCAGCAAATCAAAGACAACTAGCTTTCCTTCTACCTTCCTCCACTCCCTACATTGTCCTCAGCAGTAAGCAATTCACAATCAGGGTTTAGGGTTTTCTACCGTTTAGGGTTTACTACAGTTCGGTGTTTACTAGGGTTTAGGGTTTACTAAGGTTTAGGGTTTATTAGGGTTTTGGTGTATATATATATATATTGCTAATATATATATACACACACGCATATATATATATATATATATAT
>NW_013550364.1:0-6086 GCF_000499425.1 Eimeria acervulina | reverse complement strand
TATATATATATATATATATATATAAGTGCGTTTCTATATAAATTGTTTGTATGTTTGTTATTCAGGAAGACTGGGTTTGGCTGCGACTCGAGCGTCGAAGATTTTGGGGATATTTATGACTGGCACTCCTCGACAAGAAGAACTGGTGGGTTTACAAGCGGTGAAGACACATATATTTTCGTCTATGGGTCCCTGGCTAAGGCGTACAGACACTGTAACATGTCTTGCACATAGATTTCAGAAAGATAAACAGCTGCTGCAAGCAGCAGGAACAAACAAAGCTACAGAAACAGATCAAACAGGTGAGGCTAGTACTGCTGTACTTACTGCTACTGGTGCTGCTCATACGCCACTTGCTGCAACACATGCAGCTGCAACAACAGCAGCAGCAATGGCAGCAGCACTTACAGCACTCCTCTTCGCTCTTTAAACTCTTTAAACACACACATCATATAAAGCATCAGTGTAGCAGCAGTATAGCAGCAGTATAGCAGCAATATAGCAGCAGAATGTCAGCAGAATAGCAGCAACAGCTGCACGCTGCTGCTGCTGTGCTCTAGCCGCCGCTTCTTGTAGAGGCGCCTGCAGTTACTGCAGCTGCAGCAGTGCAGCAGCAACTGCAGCAGCTGCCCGTATTTGCTGCTGCAGCAGCAGCTGCCCGCATTTGCTACTGCAGCAGCAGCTGCAGCAGCTTCCTTACCTGCCTTACCACACGGCCCATGCACAGCAACAACACAACTGCTACACCACTAGCAGCTGAAGCTACCGGTGTGCCGCAGCAGCAGCAGCAGCAGCAGCAACAGAGACAGCAGCAATGGCAGCAAGACCAGCAGCAGCAGCTGCAGAGGAAGGAGCCCTCAGCAGTAGCAGAGAAGAAAAGACTCAAATGTTTGGTTTTTGTACTTGTGTGTATTTCGTTGTTTTTGTTTATTTTATTACTTACTCTCCTTCCTCTGGAGGTGTATATACACCTCAGACTAGGCTTGCTGCTGCAGCAAGAAGGGGCAGAGACAAAGAAGAGTCACAAGCTCGAGACAAGAAGGCAGATAGAGAGACGAACAAAAACAGAAAGACAGAAATAGAGACAGAGGTAGAGAGACAGAGTTAGAGACAAAAGAAGAGAAAGAGAGAAACAGAAACAGAGACAGACAGACAACAGCAGAGACAGCAGCAGGGACAGCAACGGAGACAGCAACAGAGACAGCAACGGAGACAGCAACAGAGACAGGAAGATAAGGAGATGTACAGAAACAGAAGGGGAGACAAAGGCAGGAACAAAGAGACAGAGAGAGAAAGAGATACATAAAAACAGAAAGAGACAGACACACAAACAGAGACAGAGACAGAAAGACAGAGACAGGAAGACAGAGAGAGACAGCCAAGGACAGAGAGAGAAGCAGAAAGAGAGACAGAGGCAGACACAGAGACAGAAAGAGACAGAGAGAGAAGCAGAGAGAGAGACAAAGACAGAAACACACGAAGTCAGAGACAGAGAGAGACAGAGAAACAGAAAGAGAGACTAAGAAAGAAACAGAGACAGACAGACGCAACAGTTGGAGACAGAGACAGATACATAAACAGAAAGAGAGGGAGACAGAATGAGACAAAAACAGACAGTGGAGGAGACAGGCTGCAGAGACAGCAACAGCAGCAAACACCAGGAGAGGAACGCGTGCATACAAAGAAAAAAACAAAGACAGAGAGAGACAACGCGACAAACAAAACAGACAAAATTTGCAAGTAGCAACGGCTCGAAGCAGCACCAGCAGCAGCAGCAATAGAAGCAGCAGCAACGGCAGCAGCAGAAATAGCAACAGCAGCAATAGCAGCAACAACGGCAGCAGCAATAGCTGCAGCGGCTGAAGCAACAACAGCATCAGCAACTGTATAAGCAGCAAAAGCAACACCAAATGCAAGAGTAGCTGAAGTAGCAACAGCAGAGACAGGCGGAGAAGCATGTAGACAGCAGGTGCAGCAGATGGAGCAGCAGCAGGAGCAGCACAAGCAGAAGCAGCTGATGCAGCAGAAGCAGCTGATGCAGCAACAGCAGCTGATGCAGCAGCAGCAGCTGATGCGGCACCAGTAGCTGATGAAGCAGCAGCAGCTGGTGCAGCAGCAGCAACAGCAGCAGCAGGTAATGCCCCAGCAGCAACTGATGCATCAGCAGCTGGTGCAGCAGCAGCAGCAACGCCGCATGAGGCTCTATACAAACAAAGAGGAGGCGCGTACGCCATAATACAGACGAATTAAAAATAAGAAAGACCAAAATGACAACAGTTGCGGTGTACGTACACTCCAAAAAGCCAATGCTGCACATACACCTGAGTTCGTCTATAACAACATAACAAGAAGACACCGTGCTGCTCTTAAAGAGACATACATCCTGAAATAAGGCTTCATAGCAGCAACGGCGGTTGCTGCTGCTGCTGCTGCTGCAAGCAGTGGCTGCCGCTGCTGCTGCTGCAGTAAGAGTTCCCTCTGCTGCAGGAGTTGCTGCTACCGCAACGACACAAACTGCTGCTTCTGCAGCAGACGCCGTTGCTGCTGCTGCAGCAACCGACAAAAGTAAAACATAAAAATCAAATGCTGCTGCACTCGGCCTCCCAAGTGGAATAGACAGACCTGAACGCTGCTGCTGCTTCAGCAGCACCAGCAGCAACAACAGCAGCAGCAGCAGCAAAGGGAGGAAGAACCACTCCCGTTGCTTTTGCTGCGTTTGCTCCAGCTGCTGCGACAGAAGAGGAACACAAAACATCTTTGGCGCTTAAACACTGTAGCCAGGAACTCTGCAGCAGCAGCAGCAGCAACAGCAGCAGCAGCAGCAGCAACACCAGTAGCAGCAGCAGCAACACCAGCAGCAGCAGCAGCAACACCAGCAGCAGCAGCAACGGCAGCAGCAGCAGCAGCAACACCAGCAGCCACAGAAGCAGCCGCATTCAAGCCGATATAGTATTATGAAGGCAACAGCAGCAGCAGCAGCAGCAGCAATAAGGAGCGTGAAAGATAACCGATGCCTCATCGACAACTACAACAGGCAAACCCTAGAATTTAGGGTTTAGGGTTTAGGGTTTAGGATGCCGTACTCCATTTCCATTGAGCAGAGGCAGAGGCATCAGAAGTCTGCGGTGCTCTCAGTAGGGGAGAGCCCCGCAGCAGCAACAACAGCAGCAGTAAGAGGTGATGTTGGTGCTGCAGCAAAGAAACGCAGCAGCAGCAGCAGCAGAAGCTGTGTCAGTGAAGCGCAGCACGCAGCATGCATGCAGAGCAGATGCGGCATGCTGCTGTCTGCAGCAGCAGTTGTGCTTGCCGCTGAAGCATCAGCAACAAACTTACTGCTCTCCTTCTCCTGCCGCTGCAGTTGCTGCTGCAGCAGTTGTTGCTGCAGCTGCTGCTGCAGCAACTGCTGCTGCAGATATTCAGGGAATTCAAAGTCTTCGTCGTCTGCATCATCACCCATGTCGGCCCATCGTGGCTTCTTGGGTGCTTCTGCTTCTGCTGCTGCTTCTTTAGATTCGTGCCGCCGCCGCTGCTGCTGCTGCTGCTGCTGCTGCTGCTGCTGGTTGTCCTTATGCTGCAGCTTCTCCGGCAGCTCCTTCTGATGTGCTAGCTGCAGCAGCGGCTCCCGCCGCCGCCGTTGCTGCTGCTGCTGCTGCTCTGGCTGCCGCAGCGGCTCTTGCTGCTGCACCTCCCGCGGCTGCTCCTCTTGCTTCTGCTGCTGCTGCTGCTCTTCATGAAGCTGCTCCTGGTGCTCCTGCTGGGGCCTTTGCTCTCGCTTCTGCTGCTGCAGCTGCTGCAACTGGTGCTGCTGTGGGCTCTGTTCATGCACCTCTTGCTGCTGGTGTGCCGACTGCTCTTGCTGCTTCTCCAGCTGCTGCTCCTTTTGCTGCTGCGGCGGCTGCTCCTGTTGCTGCTGCTGCTGCTGCTGCTTCTGCACGGCTGCTGTGGAACGCTCGTCGTGCTGTTCCTCGGCTGCCTTTTCTTGCTGCAGCAGCTGCTGCACCTGCTGTCCAAGCCCTGCTGGTTCATGCTGCTGCTGTTGTTGCTGCTGCTGCTCCTGCTGCTGCTTCTGCAGAGGGGAATGCTCCGTGTCCTTCTCTGAACACCCTGAATGCTGTTGCTGCTGCTGCTCTTGCTGCTGTTCTCGCTGCTGCTCTCGTTGCTGCTCGTGTTGCTGCAGTTCGTGCGGCTTCTGTTTCTCCAGTGTCGCCGCATCTGCAGCAGCAGCGTCCTTTGTTTGTTGCTGCTGCACTAACATTGAAGCAACATCTTCATTGTCTTTCGAGCCTTCAGGCTGCTGCTGTTGCTGCTGCTGCTGCTGCTCGTGCTGCTGCTGCTGCTGCTCGTGCTGCTGCTGCTGCTGCTCGTGCTGCTGATTCTGCTGCTCGTCAGCTGGCTCCTGATTTTGTTGCGGTTGTTGCGGATGCTGCGCTGGATCCACACACGTCTGCTGCCCACCCATAGGCTGCTGCTGCTGCTGTTGCTGCTCGTGCTGCTGCTGCTCGTGCTGCTGCTGCTGCTCATGCTGCTGCTGCTGCTCGTGCTGCTGCTGCTGCTCGTGCTGCTGCTGCTGCTTGTGCTGCTGCTGCTGCTCGTGCTGCTGCTTCTGCTCTTCGAGTTGCTGCTGCTGCTCGTGTCGCTGCTGCTCTTGCGGCTGCTGCTCTTGCTGCTGCTGCTTGTGCTGCTGCTCTTTCAGCTGGTGGAGCTGCTGATCCTCCTGCTGCTGCTGCTGCTCTTCTGGTCGCTCTGGCGGGCTGTGCTTATCGAGGGTCTTTGTATCGGGCTGATGCAGCCCTTCTCTCTGTTGGTGCTGCTGCTGTTGCTGCTGCTTTTCATCAGCCTGCTGCTGCTGCTGCTGCTGCTGCTGCTGTTCATCCGGCCTCTGCTGCTGCTGCTGCTGCTCTTCTTGTTGCTTGTCCCTCTGTAGCTCATCCTGCTTCTTTTGCTGTTGCGTTTGCTGCTCCTGTTCCTGCGGCGTTTGATGCTGCTTCTTGTTTCGCTCTTGCTGCTGCTGCTTCTGCTCCTTCTGCTTCTTTGGCTGCTGCTGCTGCTGCTGCGCAGTTTGCTGCTGCGCACTTTGCTTCTGCTGTTTCAAAGGAGATGCTGCAGGTGTCCCTTGCCGCTGTGTGGTCCCACTACCAGACGCATGCTGCTGCTGGCGCTGCTGGTGGGGTTGCTGCTGCCGCTGCTGCTGCCGTTGCTGCTGCTGCTGCTGCTTGGGTCTCGGGGGTTCTTTAACAGGAGCTCTGGCGTTCTCTGCAGTTTGCTGCTGCTGCCTATGGATATTAACAGGGGGTGGGAGGGGCCCCCCACCAGGGTATGAAGTACCGATGATACGGCAAGAAGCAGCAGCAGCAGCAGCTGCTGCAGCAGCTAGCTGGTGCTGCGATGGCGAAGCAGCAGCAGCAGCAGCAGCAGCAGCAGGATCCACGAAGGGAGCTATCTCTCCTAAGTACTGCTGTTGCAGGAACAGCTGATACCCCATATCAGCATTCTGCTGCTGCGGTGTACGCCAAGCTTCATGATGATGTCTTCCTATAAGCCCCATATGCCTAGGGTCTGCAGCAGCAGCAGCAGCAGCAGCAGCCGCAGCAGCAGTAGCAGCAAAATAACGTGCTGCTGCTGTCCCTGGAGGAGCTGCATAAGCAGCAGGGTGAAATGGAGGCAGCAC
The DNA here is from genome assembly GCF_000499425.1 of Eimeria acervulina. Taxonomy (NCBI): domain Eukaryota; phylum Apicomplexa; class Conoidasida; order Eucoccidiorida; family Eimeriidae; genus Eimeria; species Eimeria acervulina. The sequence goes on along the minus strand of NW_013550364.1, from coordinate 418 downwards.
AAAACCTTCACCCGCGAAGCGCTTGCTGCTGCTGCTGCTGCTGCTGCTGTTACTGTTGTTGGTGTTATTGTTGCTGCTGCTGCTGCTGCTGCTGCCGGGCCCTAGGAAGCGCCCTCTCCCCCTCCTAGAAGAAAATGAAGAAGGCCGCATGCGCTCTGTGTCTGCTGTCTGTACACCTGACGGAGTATAGCGACCCCAAGGAGCAGCATCTGCAGCAACAGCAGCAACAGCAGCAGCAGCAACAGCAAACGTAACAGCAGCAGCAGCAGCACCAAAGCCAAGCAGATGCAGACAGCACTCAGCATTCGCCGCTCTATACATTGTAATTCATTTTCATGCATTTATATAAAAAAGATATTCATCAATAACTCTACTCCTCTTACTTATACACACATGCATATATATATATATATATATA
>NW_013550365.1:15335-68025 GCF_000499425.1 Eimeria acervulina | reverse complement strand
TATATATATATATATATATATATATATATATATACATGGCTCCGGCAGCAGTGACATGGCGAGGCGTTTCGTTGGAGCTGGCTTACCTTGCTGCAGTTCAGACACTCAAACGAAGCGAGTGCTTCGCTTGGGTTCACTGCTGCGGATGGCCAATGCATGCATGTATGCATGCATGCATACAGGCAGGCATGAATGCATGCACGCAGGGCAGCATGCAAGCATCCATGCAGGCAGGCACGCATGCAGGCAGACCGACAGGAAGCATGCATGCATGCCCAAGGCGTGCATTTCCTCTAATGGGGCTGCAATCTTGATAGGAGGAGGCGCAGGCCGGCGGTTTTGCGGGGGACTTTAAGCTAACAACCGACTAAACCGAATACCGTAACTTGTCTATGCGTTAATGCATATATCCTTTCGTCTTTCCAACGTCCACATGCAACGAATAATACACCGTAGAGTTGAGCAGGCAGCGCCTACTGTGCAAACTCAGTGCAGAATGTCGGCTAGCAATCCGCTGTAGAGAACATGCAAGGACGCAGAAGCCAGATATCTTCTCTATGACTTCCAGTTTGATTGCATAGAAAGCAACCAGCGGTCTCACAAATTCCTCCTCCATTGGCAGAACACCAGTTTCCTGCTGCTTCCGCTACTGCAGACAGTTGCAAGTGCTTCGCCAGCAGATCCCGATCCAGCGCCACCACTGGAGCAACAACCAATGCAGCAAACGACTGTTCCGTTTCATGCCACAAACCCTCAAACCCGGCACTCCTCAGCTCACTTTCCCGCAAGCTGTACAGTATCTCTTTCGGTGGATAGCAGAAAACAGTGATGCAGGGGCTATCTTTGTAAGATGAATTTCGACTGTTCGGCGGTCAAGTCAACACGCAAGCGGCAACAAGCAGCACTTCCTTGAAATGCTTTCAGCCTCAGTCCAGTGCAAATCCGGAGTCCACAGCCGGCGCAAGCAAAAAAATGAAAACAAATATATGGATGTATATGCTTATATAAATATATATATATATATATATATATATATATATGCGCATATGTATACATAGAAATATGTACGTACTACGCCCCAGTGCAATGCTGAATATTTTTCCGTTCTTTTGTCAAATTCACCTCACCGTTGAATTAAGCAGTGAAGGTTCGCCGAATATGGCATATTATAACACAATATAGTGTAATAGTATCTGCGGAACTGCTGAAGATGGCGAATGGGTGCTTTATGGAGAACAGTTCATGCACTGCTGGTGTCCCGGAATTGAGCTGTCGGTGAATCAGCCATCAACATGGTCTGGGTCAGCGAAAAAGCTGTTCATTCTCTCATCATACTCTGTTGAGGATATTTCATCAGATCAGAAGCTGAACGTGATATGCACACCCGACGACGACAAGCCCTTGAACCAGTTGTGTTGGTACGGAGTCTGAGATAAATGTACATGTATAAGTATATATATGAGTGTGTGTATGCTTTAGCTGAATGGGGTTTGCGTCGTTATGTTCGTAAACACGCTGATTAGTGTGCCTTAGGATCCATAGTCTCCCGTATTGGCAGTGCTGCCCCTTCTAGTGTCTGCAGGAAGCTGCGGGCAACCCTTATTTTCCAAATGAGCCCTCGACTTCCCTTACGGAGGACAACCTGAATACCGGGAGTAATGGACGAAAACACCACAATGCGCGCGCCGGTTTTGTCACCCCTCTCGAAATATCCAGATCAACCTGAGGGGTGTGGCGCAGCCAGAAGCAAAGAGGTGTGATAGGCAATAGTTAGAAAAAAACGAAAAGAAATGAAACCTTGTCAATTTTTTCTGCTGAATGAAGAAGGAAGGTGCCACGGCGCGAGTGGCTTTCCGAGGTGACCTCCCGAGCATTCAGCTGATGGATGGGGCCCTGCAAGCAATCGAGATATACTTTCATACGCCTCGCCTATGGCTTGAATGCAGATATAAGGCACGCAAAGTGAAATATTTGCATTGAAGAAAAATAATTGCAGGTGTATTGGGCATTTGTTGGTCGGAGCCCGCTTATGGTTTTGATAGTTGTAGCTACGGTTGTTTTGCAAACCAACCCATGACCTTAAGGAGCTTGTCTTTTCGGTTGAGCAGAAGTTGAGCCAGTTCACAATTCAAAAATTCATTTAAGCTGCTCACGCTCTTTGTGTGCATGTAGAATAATAACATATTACTGCACTACATCACATGTCGACTGCTGGGGGATGGCCTCGCCCGTAACATACAACGCGCCCAGCGTGGGCAGCGAACCCTTCAACAGCCAAATGGAGGAGGCTGACCGATACTTCACGAGACGTCGGCAGCAGTTTGAAGCTGCAGTAGCCGCGCGAAAGTCAGAAGGCGGCGTCCGCCTGCGTCCTCTGAGTGCTTCCGCAAGCCAGCCCAGTGCAGGCGAGGTTTCTAGCACGCAAGGAAAAATACAAAAAATGCACTGCGTTGGCCCTGAAACGTTTCCGAGTCCCTTTCAAGAGGAACTAGCTAAGGGATCCAGCGTCGCTGAGGAATTCGCGAAGATGTTCCCTCAGGCATGCAGCGACACTTTCTTGTGCACTTTGCTATTTCTGCTTACACAAACGCGCGTAGCCTGTTTTGGGCCATGCGTACTGATGCACATATGTGCAACTCTCGCACATTCGTGCTGATTTGCCAGGAAGCAGAAATCGCGCCGGTCCAGTATTGAGTTTTGAAGCCTGCGTAATACAAATTAGACCCACGAACATCTCGTGCTTGCAGGCAGAAGACGAAATCGCCAATTTAACGGCGCACGAAGTTGACGAGCTGCGGGCAGTCATTGCAGCTCAAGCGCGGCGCATCGAGTGCTTGCAGGTTCAGCTGCAGAGGCAGCACCAGCAGCTCCAACAGCAAGAAGCAGAGCTACAGCAGCAGAGGGCTAATGCTATTGAAGCCTCTTCCGTGATAGAAGAGCAGCAAAAGCAACTCCGTGAACTAAGAGCTCAAGCAGCAGCAGCTGCTGCTGCACACGACAAACAGCAAAATCTACTGTTGCAACGAGCAGCTCGCACGGAACAGCTGGAAGAACAGCTGGGACAGTGAGCTGATCGTGGCACTCTTGGTGCACCGGACTATATCTAACTACACTCTTCGTTGAAGGAAGGCACGAAAAATAAATGGGAAACTGCACAGACTTGTCGCGCATCCTCATCGGCTACAGCATTTTTGATCTACGCGTAGTTAACGAGTTCTGAACGGCAAATACCGATTGCCCAAAATAGCACAATCTCACACCTGGGGTTTTGCTGGTTGCGTAGCTGTGTTGTAGATCCCTTGCAAGGAGTAAGGAGGTCGTTGCCCTGAGGCAGAAAGACGTTGAGCAGCTGCAGCAGCTGCGGCGGCAGCAAAACAGTCTGGCGCGGCACATCCGAGCAGAAAAGTCGATGGAGAATGCAGCAAAGGAGGCCGTCGTTGCTGCGCGGCATGCAGCAGAGCTGCGAAAGGTCACGACCCAGCGAGATGCCTTGGCAGTAGCAATCAAGAAGCAGTTTAAGTTAATAGAGGTTCTTAAACAGCAGAAGGCTCATCTAGAGGCGGCTCGTTGGCTTCAATTCACAGAGGAAGAGTTTCTCAAAGTTGTCGATGCAGAGGGGGCCTTAGCGCAAGCGCGTGCGGAACAGCAGCATCAACAGCACCCACAACAAGAGTTAGAGTAACTGCAGCAGCAACAGCACCAGCGACACGAGCTGCAGTAGCTGCAGCAGCACCAGAATCAACTGCAGCAGTTGAAGCTGCGGGAGCAACAGCATATACTGCAATAGTTGTAGTAGCTGCAGCAGCAGCACCAGCACAGACAGCTACGGCTGCAGTAGCTGCAGCGGGAACAGGAATTTATAGCGGTGAGTGTCGCGTGCAGCTGACAATCTACATCCTAAGCAGGGGACCTTCGGCATTTCATATCCCCGTCTGTATGCGCTATGGAGATTGTGCCGCAAATAAAATGCATTTGGTCTGAAATCCAAAAGCGCAGATGTACTGCATGAAACTCAACAGGGTACCTGGAAAAATTGTGTCTTTCGGTCGGTTATGATGAGTCAATTTGAAAGCGCTCACAAATGAATGATACTCTTTTTCGTTCGCTCGTTTGACAAGCATTCAGTGTTTATGCTTCCAGCATTTGCAAGAGCCCGCTGCTAGCCTGCAGACTCGATGACCAGGGGTGACCCTTAACCACAATCAAATGTCTTGCGCAGTTCCACATGGCCTGTCTCTTCAACAAAGCATATCAACTTCAGTAATTTGTTTCCCACCGTACAAAACTTGCTTTTACTTTTGCCGCCATGGGAAACAGTATCAGTGGTGGTGCAATGGTCTTGACCGTGTCCAACGGTGCAGAGATGTCCCTGCGGGCGGGCTGATCTCTAAATGAGGAAAATTGGCCCTCGAATTCAAATTCGAGTCTAGCCTTTAAAACTTATTTTTAATCCTGAGTGTACTAAATGTTTTTTTTTCTGAATTTCGCTTGCCGTTGCCTCCTGGCTGGAGCGGTTGAGGCGCCCGCTGGTCCGTCTACCGCTGTCAGCCGTCGCTGGGTGTTGCTTGTGGGTGTGTGCTGCGCGTTGGCCAGCCGTTCTTTCACTCCTGATTTGTTTAACTATAATATTTGTGATACTTTTATAGTTTTTCTTATTTAGGTGCTCCGCTTTCATAACTTAGCTGTGGCTTAGAGAAGCTCCAACTGGGTCACTCACACTAGAGCCACCGTCTGAAGTGGACCTTCACGGAGAAATTCCGATTTTCCCGTTCAAGGGAGAACTCTGCTTCAGGAAATTGTAAGCCCATTTCTAATATCCATCGAGAGGTGCTCAAGTCAACGGGCTTCCGTCGAGCAAGCCTTCCTTGGTTGCTTTCCGAACGAACAGGTTGGGCTGGGTCTGTGTGTGCGTGCGTGTGTACCTGTGCACACTTGTCTGTGTATCACTCCTGTCCGTCTTCTACTTCTCAGATCTCTGGGTCCTTCTTCTTCGAAGATGAGCCGGTGCACACAAGTACTGAAGGACAACATGTCCATTAGGGTGTTGAAGCCGTTCAGTGCAGTGGCCACTGTCATGACGGTCGCAACACTCCTTTGCTTCTATGGACTTACCACCCTCTCTCAAGAGGCTGTTGGGGCGTACAGACGTTACCCAACATTCGGTGGTGGCGTGGGCGGTCGCTTTGGCCCAGGGCGAGGCCCCATTCCCTATGGGCCAGGCCCTCGTATTCCCGGGAGGTTTGGCCCAGGAGCCGTTGGCCATGGCGGTTTTCGCGGAGGAATGGGCGGTTACTTTCCAGGAGGGGGCCCCGGCCCAGTTATAAGGCCTGGCCTCATGCCTTACGTAGGTTTCCCAGGACGCAGGCCATTTCATTTCTCTTCTCCCTCGCATTTGTCTAATTTCGGACCATCCCACCAATATCCATTTGTTCCCATGGGGAATATGCAAGGAGGAAATGCAGGCGCCGGACCTGGGGAAGAGGCACCGAGTGGCGGAGAGGCTTCTGGAGAAACAGAAGGTGAACCAGCCGGGGAGTCAGAGTCGACGAACAATCTGTTCAATTACATGACCCAAGATGAAGGCGGACTTTCCAATCAGGCACCTTCCAGTGACTCTTTTTTCTCAAACACGGAAAATTCTGCGTCCAGTGAAGGTTCAGAGGCTGCTGTTGAAGGCATGGGTGTAGACGAAGACCACAGCGGCGGAATTGAGGATGACGACGAGGAGAAAGTTGGAAAATATCCAGAGGACATAAACGAGAACGACGGTTTTTTGGCACAAAAAGAGGAGAGTAAGAAAGAAGAGGAGAGAAAAGAGGTTGACAGGCAAGCAGAATCTAGTGCACAGAAGGAACAGGCACGTGAGGAAGAACTGGCGAAGCGGCCTGCAAAGAACGAGGAAGCAAAAGAAGCAAAGAAGGACGAGCCAAAGAAAGAGAAAACAGACGAAGAGGGGACGAAGGAAGAAGAGGCAAAGAGAGATAGGCCAGACGAAGCACTTGACACAGAAGATGCGGGCGGGGAGGAGAAAAGCAAAGAAGAGAAGAAAAGTACACACGAAAATGGCAGGCACACATGAAGTCACTCACACAAGGAGTCGCATGAAGAGGAATCTCATGAGGAGGCGCATGCCACTGTCTATCTAAGAGATGGAAGATAGAAATATGCAAAACAGAGCGCAACCACACTCATGGGAAGAGTAAGAAACCCACCCGATCAAAGGGCTGAAGGAAAAGAAAGTCGATAGGGCTTTTGTGTGTAGTGAAAGTTTGCCACTCGCAGTATTCCAGAAATACACTGGTGGTTGCTACATCTCCAGCTGAGAGCGCACCGAAGCAAAGTGCATCTCCCACTGGTTTGCTATGCTTCATGCTTCCCCCAGCTTGAGACCTGTAGGAAACTATGCTGGCATGATGTAGACTTATACACTTTAGTTTTTCGCATGAGCATAATGCAACGGCTCTGAAAAGCGTTTCGACTGAATATGTCTTGCTACCGGTTTTTCCCTGCCGGCCTTTCTGCGAATGACAAAAACGGACTGCTGTGCATATCAGGGGTTCGACTGAATATGTTTAGCTGTTACCGATATTCACTCCTTTTGTGGATGTCTTCATCCCTAGCTGCGCAGGAGCAAGGAGTAAACACTGCTTTAGTTGCCCAGCAAGTTGCCAGTTCAGGTGGCCAGTCCTTGTAGGAAAGTGTATGCACACACTTTAGGGGGTTACGCGCCGCTGCCGACGCCTTAAGTGAGGCCGGAAGAACGGGCTGGTAACAGAAGAAAGGGTCCTGGAGGGTACAGCGACATGGATCCCTGGCTGTTCTTGCCAGGGGGAAGAATTTAAGGGAATACAGACAGAAAGATGGCAAGCTCATTTGGCTATGCAGCTTAAAACGCAGGCGTATCAAGCAGATATATTCGTTTAGTGCTTCTTGGCCTTCTTCTCCTTCTCCTTCTTAACGGGTGCAGGGATCACCATTGGGGCCTTCGAAGGCACCTGTTTGCAGATGGTCTCATACTTGGTTTCTTTGCAAGGGTACTGCTGGGGTTTCATCCCTTGGCTGTAGCACGTCTTGCTGAGGACTTGCTGCTGCATGTGGCACTGTTCTTTGTACTCCGTACGAGTGCATGGATATGCTTCTTTGCCCTTAACTTTCCTGTAGCAGACCTGGGGCTGGGAGACCTTCTCGCAAACCCTCTCGTTGCATTCGAACGCAACGTCGCGCGAGACCTTCCTTTTGCATACTTTGGGAACCATTTTGCATTCTTTAGATTTGACTTCCTTGCTGCAATCGTACGGCACTTCCTCGGTGAACTGCCGAGAGCAAGTGTCCTCGTAGGGTACTTCCTCAACGTGGCATTCCTGCTTCATCTTTGTTTCCATGCAAGGATACGCCTTTTTCTGAGTGTGGAATCGAGGGCACATGGGAATCTTGATGCAGTTCGGTGCCTCCACATTCTTCATGCACGGGTATGGCTCCATCACGGGAACATCACGGAGGCAAGTGCTGGGCACTTCAACCTCTCTATCTACGCAAACTTCCCCCATTTTTTTCTTCTTGCAGGGAACCTGCTGCTTGGAAGAGACCAACTGATAGCAAACTGCATCGACATTCTCCTCAACATCTCTGCATACCTCTTGCTTCACCTTCTTCTCGCACTGGTAGTATTCGGTTTTGTCACCCTTCTTCTTCTCGCACGTCGATGGAACATTGACGTTCTCCATCTTACATTTCTGAGCCATCTGCTTCTTCTTGCATTTGTACGGTTTCTGTTCCTCCACTATCTCCTCACACATTTCGGTCACCTTCTGCGGCACAACTTCGCAGTCCCTGCGTTTTTCACGCTTCGTACAGGGGTATTCTTGCTGTGCCATCACCTGTCTCTCGCATGTGGATTCGACCTCCTGCATCACCATGGTGCACTTTTCCTCAAAGCTCACAGCTCCGCTCTCCTCTTTTCCTTTGCAGGGCACCAGCTCTTGGTGGCTTTCCTCCCGGAAGCAGGTGCTTTCGTACTCTTGGGGCACCTCTTGGCAAACCTTCTGCTTCTTGTGCTTCATGCAAGGATAGTTTTCTTTGGAATTCTTCTTTTTAAAGCACGTCTGAGGTATCTTTTTAACAACAGTTTCACATTGCTCTTCTTCGCAGCTGTACTCTTCCTGCTCTGTGATGGTCTTGAAGCACTGTTTAGGCACCATTTTGCATTCCTCCTTCTTCACCTCCTTTTTGCAATCATAGGCCTCCAAGGCGTTGGTGGGCTTGTAGCATGTGTCAGCTACCTCCATGGGTACCTTCTCGCACACCTGTTTTTCAACTACCTGGGGACAGACATACGCCTCTTTGAAGGGAACATTTTCGAAGCAAACTGAGTCCACTTGGACTGGAATTGTCTGGCATATCTCCTGGGGAGGAGGCGGGCCTTTGGACTTGGAATACATGGGGGTTTTGCTGCCATCATTAACTGGATGCATGAAGGCTGCATAAACTGTCTCAGCCATGAAAACCGCCGCGGAGGCGGCGAGCGCCGCCAGCATGAGGCGGGTCATTGTGTGCTTATATTGGAGGGGAGAAAGCCGTAACAAATCCCGAAATTATACCTGTTAACAAAAAGTGAAAGCAACAGCTCTTTTCCGGAGAAAAATGTAGCTCACCAGTCGTCCATTTGCACTCTGTTGCTGCCGACGGGTGACCGTCTCGGCGGGGGGCGCGGAAGGTCACCGCGCCTATCAACAACCGCTCCTTGCCTTTCTCCGCCGAAGGACTATTACGACTCATCTAGACTTCACAACCCCAAAATATGTCGTTTAGAATTAAGAAATTATTAATCTTTAACTACTTCACCCTTGAAACTCCAGTAAAAGTAGGGAGGCGGAAACGGGGCCACCCCATAGTGAAACTCCGCAATCCACAGCTCACAATGGTCCTACTCCACGGATAATGAAATACACAACAGTCAGACTCCTTTACTGTGGGTTTCCTTTTTTGCAGTTTTTGGCAGCCACAGACTTATCTTGACGGCACATGCTGCATTCAATGGAATTGCGAAACCCAGTGGCATCTCGGAAGACAGTACCGCAGTAGTATAGCGAAGCGCGCAAGTCCAACTCACTTCGTAAGACCCCATACAGCCATTCCACTGAAAATTCTCTCATCAAAAAGGACTTTAGTCGTTGACGGGATCCCAAATTTCCGCGCCATTCATACACGACGAATGCAGTGATACGGCCGAATGCTTAGCTTGTCAGGGACACACTGGCTAGGCTACATGAGGGAATGTTCCAAAAGATGGGGCATTCCGTGAAGCCGTTCTGTCTATTTAACGTCTGCTCTAATTCATTTGCTGTTATAGCACTGAAATCGAGGATTTTGCTGAAGATAACGCCATGGCGGCGTCCCGTATGTGCGCTGGGCGGTAGGCCAGCAGTCAATATGTCGACTTCCAAACCAGAAGATAAACAGTAGTTCATGTTGCAACCACCAATTTCATATTACTTGCACATCCCTGCGCAAATAATAGGAGGGGCGTTCCCTCTGTAGCAGAATAGCCAGAAGAAAATTGGCTCTCCTCAACTAGCTCTCCTAGCATTTGCACTCATAAAAGCTACGCATCAACAGCGGAGAGGACTTTACGCACCATGCAGGTGATTTGTTCAATTTTTGCCTTCGCAACAGTGAGGCATCTACTTAGAGCAATCAAGAAGCATGGGATTCATTGTTAGTTTGAGCAAGTGAGTGCTGCAAGGAACGCAGGGAGAAGCGCCAAAATCTACGGGTAGCATGAGCGCTTTCGTGCTTTCAAATGTCAGGAGGCTTTTATATGTGCTGTCGAGAGGACAAAAAAGCATCAAGCAGCCGTTCGTTCGGACAGAATCGCTGCTCACACAGGATACCGCTAGTCCACATCATTGCGCACTGCGCATGCCATGCCTAGCGGATATGCTGCCAAGCCAAACATAAAGTGCTTGCAGAAAGACGAAAAGGCATTGGTCTGCATACCACAAGATGCTTCTCGACTTCCACAGGAGGCTAGTTGCACCATCCTCAATGCGATTCAATTGCGATGCTGAAAATGGTCACGTGGGGGCAGGCACCAGCTCTGGTTCTCGGGTGCTCAAATAAACCGTCGAGTACAACAAGAACAAACACAATATCTAAATGCAGACATCCAATACAAGCCGGAGACGCCTTGGAAAAAAGCATACCTAGCGTTCATAGGAGTGGGCGATATTTTCTGGGGCTATCCGGGGCCTTGAACACCAGGCTCTGGTGTAGAGGGTTGTGCTTGACTGTTCGCCGTGGGGGCTCTAGCTTGAGAAAGGGAAGAATCCATTGCTGTCACAGGTTGGGAAGTTGTTAAAACTGATTTGCCAGGACGCTGGGTCTGCCCTGGGTTGCACGGAACTACAGTATTCGGTTTCTTGGCAATCCGGCGGCAAAAAGGGGCCTGCCGAGGAGGATTGTCACTGTGCGTCTTCGTGTAGTCTATCGTTACGTGACGAGTTAATGGACCAATATTATCAAATCCGTTGCCGTACAGGCTAAGCTTCACTAGTCCAGGAGAGCGATTGATCAAGGCATCCAGCAAGTTCTTCATGCAGTCCAAGGATATAGCACTTGATTGGAGCTCTAAAGCCGTAATAAAAGGGAATCTCTTCGGTTCAGCCGTTACGTATTTGCTCAGAGCTTCAGCAAAAGTGTCTCCAAGGCCACATGCATTGAGGCTCAAACTCTGAATTCGGCACTCCAGGAGCTTGAAGACAAAACCTGCGGTTGCTTCAGTATTGCCGAGCGGGTTTCCGTCCAGAACCAAACTAGCGCAACTCTGTGCGCTGCCACAGAAAGCCACTACATTGGACATGTCACCTTGAGGCGTGACTGAGTTGAAAGACAAATCGAGGAGAGTGAGTTCACTTTTGCAGAAGGCATTTTTGGGGAAGCGCCGCAATGCTTCTACATCCAATTCCATATTGCTCATATCCACACTTCTGAGACGATGATCTTCCGAAACGGCCAGAAAAAGGCTTGCAAACTGTCCGGAGGACAATCGGCGACCTCCCAGTTCTAGGCTTGGTCTGAAGCAGCTGGTGCAGTATTGGCCCACGCCAGGGTGGAGTGCCTCATTGGAACTTCTTCCAATGCTGCTGCATGCTACTCCTGCTTGCCTGCAGCACGTTGACACAGGCACACAGCTTGTTAAATGTGGCGCACTGTTGGGGAACCACTTATCACGCAAGGACGCTGCTTCGTCTTACAGATTTTGTGCATTCTACAGCGATGCTGTTTCTCTGCCAAAGTTCTGAAGGGGATTGTGTGGCTGCATTTTTTCAAGGCAATTCTCCCACAGGCCCTCCCCAGCTGCTCACCTGATTCTGAGCACTCTGAACCATTCCTGTACGTAAGCTTCAGAATCTCCCTGGAGCACCCAACTCTCAGAACTGTCAGTTGAAACTAAGTCGCTGGAAAGAATCTTCTTCCCAGTCACAGTAAGCCCCGAAGCTGATAACGAAACTGACGTCAAGAAGATGCCCTCAAGTCCGTCCCCGAAGGAACGAGAAAGGGATCCGAGAGGTATCCCCGGTGAGCGTTTGCTTGCCGCGGTGGTGATGCAGTTGGGCCTTGGCGGAGTGGAATAGCGGAGAAGAGCTGGGCCCCTCACCTCGAAGAATGCCAAAAAAAGACCTGTGGTTGGAATCTTCCGGGGAGAGTCCAAGACTGGATTCTTGACTTCGACGAACAGCCTCCCGCTGAATACGGCAGGCAGCGCTAGACACCTTTCTGGCAGTTCCATTTCGTTCAGTGATCGGAAAGGAAAGTTTGGATTGTCTCTGGAGAGTTGCGCCTGCCGCATCTGTGGCACTTCTTTAAGAACGTCTTGCAGTGCTTCACTGTTCAGTGCGGGTATGCCGGGCAGGCACAGGACCTTGAAGCGTGGGAGTGTTTTGGCCACGGCTGCAGCAACAACCTTCAAGCCCTCCACCGATATGTCATTCTCTCCAAAATTGACCGTCTTCGGCACCAAGCCGGGCTGTTTGACGTTCTCAAGCTCCCTGGCGATGGTTTTGCAGTCCTCGTCTACAATGGCTGTGCGCCTCAAGTCCAGAAATGGAGGGTCTGGATCTGCCATGAGATTTGCAATGCCTTGTGCTGCGGCTAAATCCCCAGCAATGTTGTTCTCTGCCAGACAAAGGTGAGAAACTCTTAGCCTACTGCAGAAGTTCCCCAGCCTTTTCAGCACGGTGGAGCCAAACATGTTCGCCGTCAGGTCCAGCGTCCTGACCTTGCATGAAACGTTCTGTAACAGTGCTGCTAGTCCCTCTGCATCCATGCCTCTCCATCCGCAGCATAAGGAGTCCAAATAGGGCACATTCAAAGAGCTAAAAATAGCCTTGTCTACCTCCTTGTTGTATGGTACACCGTGAAGTACGATTTCCCTGGGACCAGGACTCCAAAGACTAGCCACAATCGGAAGCCTGGGTGTCATAGAGGCATCCATACATGCGGAAATATAGCGAAAGAATGCCTTGCGTCCATTGAAGATCTCTAACCACTCCTTAGTTTCGGAGTCCGTATCTGCACTTAGAAATCCACTGAAATAAGCTTTATCACGCAAAGCCAGTTGCCCCCGTGTGAAGGTTGCTGAGTCTACTTCCGAAGGAAGAGCTGCTGCTCCCTGAACAATGCGAGCGCTTATTTTGATGGCTTTGTATGGCACTCCCGGACCACCGCCCATCATGTCCACATCCTGAGCTTCTCCTGTGTTATCCAATACGAAAGCACACAGGTATTTCCACTGCTGAGGAGACACTTCCGAGGTCTTAGGAGCTTTTGTCTTACCACAAAGAGCAGATAGATTAAATTTCCTCCTCTGAGGGGCAGGTTCCGGTGTGCAATAAACCAAAATTACGGGTCCTCTTGCTTCCAACATGAGAAACATCCGAATTTGCTCCAGCGGCCCACTCGCTCTACTACGCATCGCTGGCAATGAACGCGTCCCAAATTTGCGTGGACGCAGCGTAGACTCGTGGCGGGTCTCAAAAAACATCCGGCCGCAGTAGTCCACTGGGAGTTTCATCCATTCTTGCAACGACTCGGGTACGGCCTGATACTCTAAGGCAGAGTATTCGGATCGCTGAAAGACAGGATGCTCTGTTGACTCGTAGCTACTCACTGAGCCTGACGAAATCGTATCGTCGACGCTACTTTCGCTCTCCACCTCTTCATCTACCCCTTGATCCTCTTCTCCCAGCCCTTCCTCTTCGTCCTCCTCTCCCGGACTCTCCTCTTCATCATCAGACTGGGCTTCGACTCCTCTTCCTGCCATGACCTTTGCCAGCAACCCAGCTGCCCCCCCTTGTTGCGCACTTAGCATTTGCCTGACCCGCTGTTTCCGTCTCTCGTCTTCCATCTGCTCGTCTGTTCTCCAGATTGCCGAGTCGGCCTCCGGTGGGGGAGCCAGTGCCTCCCGACGTTCCTGATAGCGACGGCACAGGAGCTTCCACAAAGAACTATTCTGGCTGCATGCTATCGGTGGTCTCTGGTCTAGGAAACCATTTCGTATATGGCTTTTCTTCTCCGAAAAAGACCCCTTGATATAAACAACCGCAGCACCCTTACCTTTTTCAAATGTTTATCTACCTTCTTCGTGAGTCCGGTAAGTTCCGCTATTTGCTTTTTGATGCGCTTCATCTCCTCTACATCTTCTGCTTTCGCCCGTTTCCGAAGTTTCCGGTAAGTCTTCTTAAGCTGCTCAACACTCAGTGCCTGCTCACCAGTTTCTGGAAGGCCTTGTGTTTTCTCAGATGCCCCTGCCCGTTGAGCAGACGGCTCGTCAGTCTGGGTCTTCGGCTGCTCCAGACTTGCCGTATCAGCCAGTTCCTTCCCATGCCCTTCTCGCAGACGCCTTGCAATCTCTGCATCCTCCGCTTCACGTCGTTTTCGAAGTTCCTCTTCTTCGCGCTCCTTCGCCTCCTTAAGCGCTTCTGTAACACACGGTACAGGCATCCCAAGTTTTTTCGTGATATCACCTGCTCCAGTCTGCCTGCATTTGAGCAGCAACTGCCATAATTTCGCACTCTTGCAACGGCCGCCACTTACTCTGGAGGTCAAATATGGAACGCTGCTTCTTGTTCGCGAGGATCGCCTGGCGGATATCTTCCAGACTTGCCTCTTTGATGTAATAACCGGGTGATATCTCATTTGCCGGATATTTCCACTTGTTCAAGAGTTGGTTTTGTCGTTCGGTGAATAGGGGGTCTCTGGAATGGATCGGTTCATTTACGATCATCTTGAGATGCAGCTTCTCGTCTTCCCATGGGTTCCTGTAGTCTAGCTTGTGTGTCTGACGCTGGAGTGCAACAAAGCCGCCAGCCACAAGCTCTTCGACGTTTCTAATTTCCTTAGCACTCATATTTGCAAGCGCCGCTTCTGTGATTTGTGAAGCCCCCGAACGCGGATCTGTAGGCATCGCCTCGACTATGGAACAAGCCTCAGACTCCTTGGGGATGGCATACAGAACTGCAGCGGCAGGCGGCACGGACATTCGGCTGTCTTGAGATTTTGACAAGCGGGAAACAAACGCAGGAATAGCAGCTGGGTAGTTCGTGTTGTTGTTTGCATCGTGAGGGTACCCTGTGGTCGGCACAAAGTTTCGTGACAGTTCCTCCAAACTCGGGGTCGCGTCGACAAGGTCCTCTGGCGGTGTTGGCGTGGTGTGATAGACCTCGTAAGACGGCCTATCAATCGAATCAGGGGCGTTATCATGCATGCGTTCAACAGCTTCTTCTTCACTTATGAAAGACCCTGCATCAGCGTCTTGAGATGCAGGTAGGAGGGACTTTGAGAGACAAAGAAGATCTGCCTTTGGCATTGATGGGGGGGAGCGAATCCTTGGTCTTCCCCTAAGCGCCCGCAGTCCCTGCATACCTTTTGAGCACCTAATAGAGATTGACTCTTCAGTTGGCTGCGGCAAATAAAGAGTGGCATCCTCCTGATGCTGTCGAGATCGGAATCCGTGTGCCCCGAGCTTGTTCCCATCCCTCTGCTTCCTGCGGACCTCAACTGCTTCGATGTCTTTAAGCAGGCGAGAAGGGCGAGTCATCTCTTTCGGCGCAACAGTCGAGTTCCGAGGCTTGGGCTCGACAGAAGAAACCTTCATGCCGCCATTTAGAGTCCTCAGCTTTAAAGAGCATCGCGATATGAGTTCGTTCACGAAAGTGTCACCGACAAATTCGTGTGTTCCCTTGGGTGGTGCATCAGATGGTGGGCCCTGCGATACACCGCTAACAATTGCTTTCTTTTGAGTCTCTTGAGTCTGATGCGCACACCGGATCTGCTGGAGGCGTTCCGTTAGCTGCTCTAGCCGGCTCTCGGACTCTTTCGCTTCACTGATCTTCTCCTGTGGGGACGAGCTAGGCAAATCAAACGTGACCCTTTTGCCACTCGTTGTTGCCGCCCCCTCCGTTTTTTTAGGTTGGCCAGCCGGGTCTACAGGCTTTTCTTCGTTCTTTGCTGCGATAGCTTCCGCCCGCCGCTGCTCCCTCCACTGCTTGTTGGTGGGCTGCTGGAGCTGCTGTATCACCCCTCGTTTGAACCCTGGTCTCACTGCGTCCAGCATGAGGTTCTCAACAATGGAGTCTTGGGAAAGCTGCTCGAACGACTTAAAAAGGGCCTTTTCCTGAAGATCTACTACATTTTCCATTGGAATGCCTCCCGGATATACTGAGATATCCTCCGCAGCGTACTGCATAGCTGCTCTTGGTGCAGTTCTAACTTGCTGCTCGGACAGTGACAGAGGTCGTGGAGGAGTCATTGGAAGTCCCGAAGGATCAGGCGGAAGCGAAATTCTGCTGCTTTGCGCAGGAGCTTTCGGTGGTTCCTTCGGCTTAAACTGTAAGGCTGTTTGACCCTTTCCTGCGTCACTAAAAAGGGCAGGATCGTGCCACAGTCCTGATAAAGGCAATTCCTCAGAAGCTGGGAAGTAGCTGTACCTTTCAGATGTTCCCTCTACTCTCACGTAAGGAACTGTGAGTTGCTCTGTCTCTCCAGCAAGCAGGCGTGTGTCGCTGGCGTTCAACCGAGAGATCAATTGTCTTGGCAGGGTATCACCCCCCAGGAAGGTTTCCACAGCTGGGAGTCCTCTGGCACTGCAAAACCACACCGGCAAATGCAAGGAGGGACAAGAATGGAGGATCAAGGTGTGAGATGATTGCATTGACGGACCGAGCTTGCCATGAGAGCCCGTTCAAATCGCTCCAGAGATGTATACTGCTAGAATTAGAGCTAGCAGTTAATGTAGAATGGATGGGCCAAGAAAGAACTTCCTCAAGGTAAAAAAACCCACGCGATGGTAGACGGGTTTGTTGGGTGCCACAATTCAGGCTCTGTCTCTTGTGTGGCTGGCGGGGTGGGCAGTGTAAACGTGATCTCCTGGCGGAGTGGAGGAAACATCTCCGCCTCATCTCTCTCTGAAACCAACATATTCGATAATACAATCATCGTTTCGTTTGACTCCTAATGCACGTCCTGGCCGAGCTTTGTTCTCGCTTGTTTCACCAGGAAGGAAGCCGGGGAACAAAGACGGCAATTCACTGACCTGTGAGTAAGCTGAGATCGCGCAAGCGATCGAATTTTGTGGTAGACTGCCAACTACCCGGTAGTAGCAAAGCGTTAGAGCTATCCATGGAGAGATTATTTTGGTCAGTGGAGTTCTCGTGTGGCATTGTCGCTGCAACGCATAGAGAACGTCACGCCCGCCAAGAGGTTGTAAAATCGCTAGTGGCTGATCCTTGAGTGCAGGAACTGAGCAACATGATGCTGAGAGCAATAGATAAGCAAACTATAAATACACTCGCGTCTGTAAACATTCGTGTAGAACCTCACTGGCTGCAGCTCGCGGGTCAAACGTGACCCTGGTGGATGTCCGCCGGAATGCCTCTGAAAGCAAAACACACCGGCCAAGGAGACGGACATTATGGGTGAAATGATCAACACAAAGGCATTACAGGAATGTGCTACACGCATTCCTCTAAAGAGTTACAAGGGGGCATAAGTAAGCACTCACCTGCATACTGTTGCATTACACCGCTGCCCTTTAAGGAGCGACCGACTACAGTTGAGTCGTAAGAGTCCATCTTCACGCTAATACAACAATACGAAAGAAGCAAAGAGATATTTCAATGGCTTTCATCCACGGAGGCTCCAACCACCGTCTGCAGTCGTGAGGCAGCCGCTCACGTGCAGATGCCATGCCGGGCTTCCTCCCCACTCCCTCCTCTAAGCCAGACAAAATGTTACATAAAAATAAGGAAGCTGTTGAAATTGTATTAGGAATGCAAGGTGCAAAGCTTTCAGAGAAACTCAGGGCTCCGCAGTTGCCAGCCCGGACCCCAGTTGCTTGTGCTGCAGATGGCGGAAAGACATCAGCTGTTTCTCATGCCAAAGCTGCACTACACACTAAGTTTCTACTGCTAATTAAACTGAAATTGAGAAGGGAAGATTGTGTGAGAGCAGTTTGGCAAAGGCCGTTGGGTTAAGAGCTACAGGGGCTGGACCATTCTCACAAGCCTCATGAGTTCAGCATGCGGCCGGGTGGGTGGATTCGAATGTTCTCTGTTTCTAGCCCGCTTGAATTTTGAATACTTTTTATCTTCCAACTGTTCAGATCCCAACATGCTACTTGTGTTGTCACGTACGGCCACAGTGGCACGGCTGCGGATTGCTACTCCCCTGCTCAGTGGTCTACATGTAAGACCATCCCTTAAGCCAAAACTACCCCGTAGGGGGTTCTTGTTGTTCACCTTGAGAGGCATTGCAAATCTTAAAGTAGTAAAGGTTACTTGGATGCGTCTCCAATGCTGTTCGGTGGGCCCTAAGGCCACCTCCCGGCGTAGAGCCTGGACCCACGAGGTGGCCACACCTTATGGGACGCACGAGATACTCTATGAACAGTAAAGTCAAAGAAATTCGCATGATGCGCATTCATGCTCCGTTGAGAGTGTTTTCTGGCTGAAGGAGACCTCTGCAACCCCCCGGTGACCTTTTTCTCCGAGGTTCGGGTACCGCTCGCTCTCATATCGCCACGCTCTCCACTTACGAGAAGGCAATATTAAGAAAATATGTCATCGTAGCCAATAAGCCTGCCTCCGTCAACAATAAAATTCCTTTCCAATCGTAGGCATCCACCAACTGCTGCAGCAACTTACGAAAACACATTGGAAAAGTGTCTTCAGGATGATGAATACCAATTGCTTAGAAACTAACTCCACGCCATATTTGGGAGGCACACCGCCGTGCCTCAGCTGGAGCTACTACATGCAGATTGCATTATTTCTGCAGGCGTCTTTTGAAGATGGCCTTTATACGAGTGACAGTTGCTAATTCGTACAGTAGGCGCCACGATAGTTTCAGCAGGAGTTTCATAAAACAAGAACCCGTACACTGGATGATGAGCGTTGCTGGAAACTTCTGCCGCACTGATGAACACTGGAACCGATGTTACGTGACGACGGCGACCCAGCAGCAGCTCCTCAGCCATTACTTGCACATTGCCTCCTCAGTTACGGAGGGAGTCGACCGTAACTGTCTCAATGACACATTTGTTGACGCATCGCTGATTGTTGAATGGGTCCCGGAGTGGCGGGTGACTTCAGAAGATGCTGATTCAGAAAGTGCCACCTGGACAAACTCGCGAAGCCTATTGTAGTAACTTTGACCCCCGACTTCCCATGTGTCGTTGTGGCCTCCATTTTCAACGTCTTCTCGCATCTTTACGCGAGAACCGCACGTCTGCAAACGCAGACCAAGCAATCCACAGAGTATTCAACTACTTCACAGAACTAGACACTCTTCACGGATCTAGAGCTCGACCAGCAAAAAAAAACGCAATTAGCAACGTAGCAGAATATGAAACAAAACGTAGTTTAACCGCAACTGTAACCAACTACAGCTGGCCCCAAGCTACAGTGAGGCTGCGCAATGTGCAGACTTACGCTATATAGCACGTCCATGTGCGACGGAGGGACGAGTCTGTCTTGGCGTCCCGAAATGAATAAAACAGGCAAAATCAATGTGCGAACCTTCTCATCGTTCAACATGTACATCCGCTGCATCAAACTCACGAGCACAGCACAGTACAGATATTTCTAAAAAAGCCCCTTACGCGCATCAGCGGAACAGAGCTCTCACAATGTGTGCCCAAAAAAACAACTGTGGCTTCAACGTCCAAAACTTCCCCCGAAGCGGCAATTACAAGTGAGTGCCGCGATCTCAACGTAGAACATTACGCTTTATGGTCGACGCGCTAAATTTGTGGGCTGGCGAATCAAACTAACCTGCACGGCCTTTACGAGCAGGTTGAATGGGCTCAAAAAAGGGAAGACAATGTAAAGCATCTCCAGCAGTGACGTGAACGTGTTCTCCACCACAATACCCTTCAGCTGCGGGGAAAGGGACGTGCATACGGGAACAGCGGATAAGCCAGTGCAGAGTGAGGAAAAGATTCCCAGACGCTGTGCGGAATGGACGCGACAGTGCAGCAACGCAAAACTTGTATCAACAATGCCTCAAGCAACCAGCCAACGACACGGTTATCAGCGAGAGCCCAACAGGATGCCCAAACCGCATCATCAAACCCGTGCCAAAGGGCCCAGAACTTCGTACCTCGTCACTTCTGCGTCTTGCTAGCTCTATTGCAACCGCCCCCCCAATGCTACGGCCGAAGACAAAAATATCTTTGTTGTTGACAGTCCCATTTTCCAAAAGGAAGTCCAATGCAGCCTCCGCGTCCGTATACACACCCTCTTCTGTGGGTGACCCTTCACTGTATCCATACCTGCGAATAGAAATAGACGCTCAAGCTAGAAACCTGATGAACGACAGCCCGGAATACGCAGGCCTACGCTGCCTGCCAGGCTATTAGCGTGCCAACTATCGTTGCTCAATTGGAAACGAATCCATGCTCACCCTCTATATGATACGATTAGTATATTTACGCCAACCATGCGGAACATCAGTTCCAAGTTGGGTAGCCGAAACCCAATGTCTGCACCCATGCCAAGATAACCACAGAAAGCCAGGACTTTAAGTCTGTAGTACACAATATGGGTGAACCAACTCATTGAAAAGGAAAACGATTAGATGCTCAAGGTGGAGAAATTCACGTGCACTGGAGGCCACAAAGCAGCATAGAATAAGCTCCCCCTCATGAGAAGGCGTTTGCCGCACGTACAAAAAGGAAGTGGGGAAATGCAGCGTAGGTAGCCCTTGAGATATACAAAATGGTAGATACAACTATCAAATGGGCTTACTGCCGGCATTCCCGTGGAAGTAAAGGAAGGTGGGCGCTTTTAATGCATTTGGCTGACGCAAAAGCCAACCGTGCAGGGTCACGCCGTCACTAGTCCTGATGTAGACATCGTCAAACGGCAAATCTGCGGAACACGCACGCGACATCCAAGCAAACGAGCTCTGAAAACACTAAAGCGGAAGCTCCAGATTTCGTCAACTGGCTACACGTCGTCCGTCTCACTCCGTTCTCCTGGATGATGTAACCCCTTTGGGTTCTTATCTGGCGTCTCATAGCCTTTAGGAACTGCATGCAAGCACAGCGCACGAGCTACCGGCTACAAAACTCCGAATCACTGCCTACAGCCGGAGTAGATGAGTATTGCTGTGGGGAGTTTCATAACGGTATAAATGATGTTCATGTACGCTGCAAGGCAACAGGCCTTTATTTGAGTACCTGCAGGGTAGAAAACAAGTTTCTCTTGGAAAAACCACAGCACGCCTGCGCGCACACAACATTTGCAAGAACCCTGACACTGCCAGATCCTGCATTCTCACTGCATGAAGGGCACGAAATGCTCACGTAGAGGCAGAAAGTGCATGCAGTTGTAGGAATGGTCATAAGAAGGCATCAAGCTTACCAACAACTGCTGACAGGAGAAAGCCGCCGACCCAGGCCGCCCGGGTAAGGATGGCGGCCAAGCTCCACCAGGGGGACATCTGGGGTTCAGCTACTTGAAAACGCGTACCCGCCTCACTGATATGTACTGCAGCATAACGTTGTTCCTTGTCTTTTTAACCTTCGACCGCCGTCCCTTAAAACCCGCTCGTTGCCACAGGATTTTACCGAGGCGCCACCGTGTGCTGTGTTTCCAAGCTTGGGACTTTTCTGATGGTAGGTTCTGGTGTTTGTAGTGGTTGCGCAAAAAAAAAGGAGGATCGTTGCGACGGGCGCGAAGAGGTGTTCTGGTAGTGCATGTGCCACGCTCGCGCTGCTCGAGAAAACGGGACCCCCTCAGTTTTGAACCAGCCTTACACCTACCACATCCCTTTTGGAACGCTTATGAACAGATGCAGAATGACTCATGCGAACCTAAAATAGCCGCCTGCGCCGCTGAACCTGGGATACTTCAACGGAGGACATGGCGTCGCATAATTGCTCCGGTTAATTTGTTGGGCCCTGCAGCCGTCAGCTAATAAATCAGATGGCCCTGGTCTAACATAATAAACAATTTGTATTGCTGCGATGTTTTCCTGTTCGGCTTCTGTAGGGGAGCCATGAAGCGGCGGCTGCCCCAAGTCCCCTTCAGTCTCTCCCGTATGAACACCGCAGCCACTGATCGCATTGCATGGTAGGACTCCTTCTATCTCTGTGGTTTTCGGCTATCTTTTTGCTACATTTCTTATATTCAAGAGGTTGTTAATTAACTGAACATCTGAATTCGCACTTTATGAGCACGCGTCCGGGCAGCCTCCCACGACGATGTCCCTTGGCGGGTGAGCGATGATGCTTGCAGAAACCCTCAGTTCAACCTAGCAGCATGTTTTGCTCATTCGGGGCATAGAGATATGCAGAAATCGGTCCTAGGGTAAATTTTTCTCAGACATCTGCTTACCCCACGAAGGTATGGTCAGCATATGCCTTAAGAGGCACAGTGTGCCGTTCTAGGACAGTTTGTCAGTAGTACGTACATATACCAATGCACATGTGTATGCTGGCCATTGGAGGCCTGGGAGGTGTCCAGCATTTGGCTGAGGTGCCTGTACAGTCATGAAAGAGGGGCTTGGAGCTTCTTGCATGCAGGGTTGCTTTTGTGTCTGGGGGTGCAGCTGTGCGCGTGTAAAGGGGTCTGGCAGAAGCCTGCGCATGCATCCATCCTTTTTCGTTTTGTACTGGATGCCAAGCAAGTAACAATGGATTGCCGTGTAAGTGCATTCGCTGAAGAGGGGGCCTGGGAAAGCGTGCTGGTGGGGTTGCTTTGGAGGCAGAAGTTGGAGCAGAAAGTGCTGCAGCGCTGGAAAGGCCGCACTATCTCCCCACCAGACCAACCAGACCAAAGATGCTATGCTGCAGTGCTCAGATAGGATGGGGACAGAGGGAGAAAGATAGTTTGTGTAAGTACCATCATACTGGCTGAGACAGTCGCAGCACGCGAGGGCACTACGCTAGCCAGGCAGGCCAAATAACAACCATCGTATGTGGTGGCACCGTATGGCTGTAGAGGTCGATGCTGGCTGCGAGCCCCACCTCGAATCTGGGCCGCCTAAGGACTGATTGTCAATGAGGTCCCTCCTCCTGGGACCTGGGACAGAAAGAGGCATTCCCGAAAGAGTTCATCAAAAGTTCAGCCATTTCTCTTCTTGAAGAACGGAAATTAATTGGGGTTTGCCGTTAAGCGATGAGGCCAGAAAAGGGTGGGCTCCATTTGTTGGAACCAGTTATCCGTCTGTAGTCGATCTGTTCAGGAACGTTACCCTCGTAACAATGTATGGAGAATGTGCCAGTGCTGAGCGTGAAGAACGCAGCAACTTGTCGGCAGTGGAAGTGTTTCGTGCTTCTCTCGAGGTGTATTGTCGTCTTCAAAAGTGCACCTGAAGAGCTTCCGTCGTGCCTGCTTCCCTACCGTGACTTGCTTCGAAATAGGGGTACCTTTGCAGCCTCGGCCAGCGCAATCACGCAACATGAGCGCCGCTTTGACGTGTACGTAGAGACGATTTTAATTGATCTGCCATCAAAACAACACGCACTGGGGCACTCTGAGTTCACCATATTTGTGTTTATGATTTCTCTTTACCGTACGGGTCCCGCAGCATTGCTCGTTTAGGAAGTGATGTGGGATAGCGAACCCCGCTCGATCTCCTATCGCGCACCCGTTTCTCTTCAAAAGGTGCCATCTGGGTGGTGCCTTCTCGGAAACTGAAACAGTGCAGTGGGGAGTTCATATACTGAGGAACTCATCCGGGTGCTTTGGACACTACACAGTGCTTTTCCAGCCCTTGAAAGGGCCCTGCTGCTCTGAAATGCAGTGTTACCTGCCAGGGAAGGGGCAGGGAGCAAGACTCCACCACTTTTAGATACGCGTAATGGTCGTCAATGGATTGTATCAATTGTGAGAGCGGTGTCACTGTTGAGGCGTGCAAAGACGGCTTCGAAAGCACGTAAACGCAACCTTCCGACCTTTTCCCCATCTCAACCTCTTTTCAGTAAGAACGTTCTTGGAATAATTTGCGTATAAACTCAGTTGCTGACCCATTTTCGGCTAGTGTTTGCAATTTTCAGTCTCTGAAATACCCCTCCATAATACTCCTGGAGTCACTAGAATCCAGGCACCTCCCAGGATGCCAGTACACTAAAAGGAATTAAGCGGGCAGAAGCCGTAATGGGTCTTCACCCCCAACTTGGGTACTTTGCTGCAGGATGCGGTATGAAAAGTGGATTGCGTTTGCCCTTTTATTGCCTTCGTTTTTTCCATGGTCCGCCAGACAAATCCTTCCTTGCGGAGATAGTGGAATAACGTGGCCAACACATGACGTGTCCCACCGGTGCCACCAATATCTTGCCAGTGATGCAGCACTACACTGCGATCACCTTATACGGGAGCGTAGCGGCAAGCCATAAAGCCCATTCTGGGGTATCGGGAAGCCCTAGACCCTAAAGGAAATAGTTAGAAATGTATAAGCCTGCCTGTTGTATGTCCAATCTGGAAGATGCACTTTCCATGTGCTGCCTTGCATTTGCGTCTATTAGGACCAACGTGCCAGGAGGCACTGATAGCGGTCAGCCCTTCTAATTTTGGAAAAAGTGTGGGGGTCTTCTAACTGCCCTTTCATGTGTAACTATCAAAATATTCACACACCAAAGCACCTGACAATAGTATCAATAACATTCTTTGTATCTGAAAGGCAAGCCATTTCGGCAAGAAACAACGGGATCGCAATTTTTATCTAATGGAGTCTTCGGCGTGTGGTAAACGGATGCAGCGTAGTTGGTAGTGATGCTTTGGAGCATCGCTCAACACTCGCATTCGCTTCAAGACAGTATTGTTTTCTTGCCATTTACTGATACGACTGAAGTTACTATTCTGTATCATGCTTGCATAGAAGATATGCCGTGCAAGCACACTAATGAGATGCAGTTGACACCTTGAACGTGCCCTTTCGCAAACCGCAGAGTGAAAGCCGCACTCCGGTATGCTCCAGTCCAACTTCACCACATGTAAAAATATGCGTCTTGTCGAGACCGCAGCTTTGATGTTTTTTCACCTTCCTCAGGTGCCAACCACGACCCCGGACTGGGTGAATTGCAAATTACAAGGCACAATTCTTTATTTGCGTGCTTCACTCTTCAACATCCACAGGACGCGAATTACTAGATGCCAACAAGTGCAATAAAGACTCCGTCCCAGAAGTGCTCAGTGGCTGCACTTCAAGAAAGCGGCAGTGATGAACTGCTGCAAACCGCCGGCACTCTGCCGCAGCTTTCTCCCAGAGGGACCCTTGTCCGCCCTGCGGTGTAACCCAGTACGCATTCTTAAGGCTGAGTTTTAATATCCTTGGAGCCGTTGCAAGGATAGACAGAGCTGAGTACTGGCTGTCTGAAGTGGTTTTTTGGATAATCATTGATAACCTTCGACATTGGCAGACTAGCAAACCAGGTATCTTGCGTGAGAAAGCCGCCCAACATTTGAACATCTCTATTACTGTGCACTCACCGCTGCAACGAGGAACAAGGCGGGATTGTGGCTGGGCTGAGCGTGGACCTGAGCTGACTGCATCAGCCTCTGCAGCTGCTGCATTTGCTCAGATAAGCGAGCACTGTCTGCATCGAGGATAAGGAGTATGGCGTGACTTTGTGAGCACAGATCGGCTCGAAGTTCCGAAAAGGCCTCAGCAGCGCTGAGTGCCCACAGTGTCATACGCGTCTCTGAACCACTGGAACGCACGGGCAGCATGTTGTGAAACCGTGGAGTCCAGGGTGGCCATGGCTCGCTTAAGTGCGCACAGGTGAGCCTCTTGACACATGCGTTCCGCAGATATGGGTGCATAAAATCGTGCTTACTTGTTTTGAAGGCGGCGAAGTCCCCAGTCTACACCGATCGGGTCTGGTAAGGCAGAGATGGGAGGCACTTTTCCTCGTAGAAGCGTGCAAAACAAAGACATCGTGGCCTTGGGGCTAGGCCCCAACATGGATATCTTGAGATGCGAACACTGCTCACGACTAGATTGGACGGCGCTAGGCTTCCGTTCGAGAATGTAATCACTAGCCAAGTCGTGCTCAGTTGAGTTGTAGGAGACGTCCATTTTGTTGTTGAGAAGCTAGTAATGGAAGATAGTCGGTCTACGGGCAAGTCAGTGCAGCACAGCATCGAAACCAAAAGCTACAATGCAGGCGCAGAAAATCCAATGCCTAGCTGTAAAAATTAATAACATACAACTGCGCCCACTTAGCGTGACCATAATCACCAGGGATGAATAAGAGCTTTGCCCCGTAGTTTGCTGCAACATGCGCCAGAAGCTTGGGAAGTTGGTGGATGACATAGAAAACTGAGGAAGGCACTTCCACTCAATTATTCATACTGGACTGGAGCAGAAGAGGCGTCTATCGTCAAACAGATCTACTGTTTTTCCTGCCAGTATGGACATCCCCCCGCACGGTTGTACGCACTGGTGCTGTGAGGGCTTGTACCATAAACCTATGCTCCGCAAATTATATAGCTAATAGCTCCACTGATGACATGGGAATGTGTGAGTGTTATATTTGTTTGGTGAAAATGCTCGTTATCACGAATTTAGATTGAGCAGGCGCCAGAGGGGCAAGTGGCTATGGGACCACCACGAAGGAACCTAAGGCGCGAATTCTACTTTTTTCGTGCGCAATGAAGTAAGACGCCTGTCACCAGAATAATTTGGGGGGAATTCCTTTCCTAGATTGTTTCTGTGGTTGTCCTATGTAGCTAACCGAAGGAAAAGACCGCGGGTGGCCGCTGGGTTGGCTGCTAGGTCACCTGGAAAGGCGCGCAGCTCAATATCGAATAATCCGCCAGGAAACGAGAGCAAGTACAAATCACAATAATGTAAAAGGATCTACACGATGTTTTTAAACGGAGGTACATGATATTCATTTGGACATCCGGCGAAGCAAAGCAAAAACGCGCGGCTGCGGAGACAGCCGACAATGAGGCAGCAGTTTGGTCGAGGTCCGGGCCCCACGCACTGCTCGATGTAGCCATCACTCACAAGGCAGGAACCCGAAAAAGGATATTTTCACATTTAGATCGGATAACTTTGTTGTCGAATATCGTCGCGAAAATGAATAGGCCAACGCATTCTGGGGGTCCCCAACGGGCCGGTAACCACGTCCGTCGGCATGGTCTGCTAGCGACAATTCGGCTTGTCCTTCTTTTGTTCGTCTTCGTTGCCCCCCTCCGTTCTTCGCTTTCAGCACCAGTTTCAGGCGAGATTGAAGGCAGAGGCGAAATCAGTGGGAGCTTGAGAGCACCGCGTAAGACAAGTCGAATTTTTGAACAGATCTGGTTGTCACGAGGTTCTAACCAGGACCCTCAAGGAACCCCGTAGGGCTTCCCTCATATGCCCCGGACGCTTGTGTGTTTTCACTTTGAGCGTTGTCTCTCAGTGATTTCAAGGATGAACGAGGTCTTAACGCTCCTCTGGCCACAGCTTGTGCGCCAAGGAGAGGTGGCGGAGCTCTCCGAGCGCAATGCAGCGGAGCTAGTGGACGCGGTCCTCTCCAGACTGCGCACCTCTGGAGAAACAGTACCTGCGAGTTTGCGTAGCATGCTGATATGGAACTTGACAAGTTAGCCGATTTAAGCTAGTAGAGGCTCCGTCGTTCGGCTAGTCAATGCAGCACGAGCTGAGCAAACTCAGGGCACCAGTGTGCTTAACCCCTTGCTTACTCATCTGCACTGCGTGCGGAATGATGTTCTACAGCATGCTTTTCTGTGGATGGTGGGGAGATTCGAGGCGTCAACGGTATGTTCGGTGCAACAAGCAAAGCCGTCTGTCCGGGCGGCAGTACCTTGTCCTGCATATTGGCAGCCCTTGGAATTCCCACTTCGGTTGAAGACCAAAACGAAACACAAAAACTTGAAGCCACAATTTTAGGTCAGTGTGGAGATCCACAAACGTAGTACGACCATTCCAAGCGCAATGGGAGGAAGATTGTAACCACTATCCGTTGCCCTTGTATCTTTTCTTTTTTCTATGATTAAAACCGAGTACCCATGTAAACCAAACAAAATTGTGCTGTCGTGGACTGCGTCTAGCTGCTGCGTTTCGGCATATTGGGCATGATGCCGCCGCAAATGCGGCCACATCGAGAGGCGTTGGCTTGGGAGTAGAACAAGTCCGAGAGCTTGCATCCGGAGAAGTACGAATATCACCAAGCGACCAGGAAACTCAAGCTCTTTTCGTTGAAGGGGTCCGCTCTCAATTGGAATTACAAAAAGGCTTCCAAAGGCTACAGTGGACACGCTTCGGCAGGTTTCACAGTCTGTCTTCAGCCTTTCGCCTTGCACAGCGTAAGCGAGTCGTAGGCTTTCTCCGTATCGAGTCGTTGCAACAAGCACTCGCTTTGTGTTTCATCTACGTGCAAGCGATCATTACACCACTGCTTTAACGCGGGCAATCTATATAATGTATATATATATATATATATATATATATTAATCTGCCCACGTCAGTTAAGTGACGTTTTTGGACAGTTCATTGAAGTCAAACCTTTTCATATTGCCACGCACATTTTTCAGGGTTGTTTTACGATCCTGGGGAAGCCGCGAATTCTTCAGAACGAACGGGAGAGGGACCGATGAGAAAATCTATCTGGGATGTGATGGAAATTGTTGCATGCACGGCTAGAGAAGCTTGTCTTGGAATTAATGAACCAGGCTTCCAGGGCACCGTGGAGAAGTGCACTGAATTGGTTAGCAAAGCCAAGACTTCGTCGCCGCTGGATATCTTTTTTCCCAACAACTCAATGAAGAAGCAAGGCAGTCTCGCAGCTCAAGTCTTTGCAAGTCCGTCAGTCTTCCCATGGACTTCACTCCTTGCAAGAATTATTGGTTGCTTGGCACAGTATATCTGCATTTCTGCTGGATGTTTTACGTTCTGTTCAGCCTCTCTTTTAGTCTTGCACTCAGTCCAAGGTAGCAGACTCGGCTCTTCCGAAGTCGAAACGCAGGGCGCACGTCAACGGAGCGTCCCTCTTTCTCCTCTGCAGCAAGCCGTGGCTAATTCTGTTGCAGGGTGCCCGGAAGACGTGATGAAATCACTAGAGAGCCACTTGCAAGCTCTGGGAGGACTCAAAGCAATAAGTGCCAGTGCGTTTCTGCACCTTATCTGGCCCACGCGTACATGGACTGTAATATATCGTCGTTGCGTAGTTCAACAGCATTCGCATTTGACTGCATTTGTAGGCGTGGTTCTGCTTAGTACAGAATTCAAAATGCTGATATGCCTTATGGAATCTCTTATATGCCTCAGGTCCACTGTTATTCGCCTCGACTGTTTTGGAGAATGCCCCGCTGCTCTTCTTGTTAAACGGTGTTCCATCACCAGAATCCCTCTCATCCGAATACGAAACGCTGCGCCAATCTGGAGCTACTTGTACGGTGCTCACATGACATACTACAGTGGGGAAAAGTTCCTCACCGGAGTTCATTCTGCATGATAGGGCATGCCACTGACTGCAAAGCTTCCACAGTGCCACATTGAATAAATCCCGAACAAGACCCCCATTTGGCTTCAATGCCCTGCAAGTAACGAGAAGAGCTGCTGTGCTGCACGTGGTTCGGTGTGTTTACGTTTCAGTCGGCTTAGCGCTCGTACGCGGGGCGTCAAGGATGATAAGCACAGCGTGTGGGAAAGAGAGAAGATGCGGCCACCCAAGCAATTCATATCTTAGCTGCATATCCAAGAGTCTTGAGAATGTCGCCTGGCCTGCCCTCAGACTACTGCTGAAGCAGCACGTGCACTCCTTAGCTTATTTTGTAGAGAAGCCTGATATATTGCCGGAAGGGCCACAATTTCCAGATGCTCTGCAGGACTTCACTTCATCTGCTTCAAAGCTTTCAGAAACACTTCAAACAGCTGCGCGTGTCGCTCATGGGGCCCTCGACCTTAGTGTTTCAAGCGGCACTACTTCCATTCAGTTGGTCGATGCCTTGCAACAGTTTCAGACTCAAATGGAGGATAACCTACTCCCCGTTGGACTGTCCTTCCTTGAAGACGGAGAGTTCTCCCTGTATGGCCCGGCGATTCGTGAACGGATAGTGTCTACAACGGAAGCGACATGTAAGTTCCCTAGCACTGCATGTGAAGCAGCAGCCACGCCGTTCCTCGACATAGTTACAGGGCATTGGATCTTGGAGATTTCTCGTAGCTTTATTTGATGCTACCTTTTTTCCAGGCTCCCGCGCTCCTCCTGCCGGAGACAGCAGCACCTTCAAATCATTTGTAATCATGCAAAGACTTGAGGGACATTTAGAGGAAATCACTGGGAACGAAACTTTGCGGGAAGTGTACTTAGGTACCGCGAAAAAAACAGGCCTTTCTCCCAGGGCAGTTGAATCAAGTAAGCTTTTTGAAAACCTTCATCAGAAGACCGTTATTGTCAACTGTGCGCTGCCAACTGGTCGATGCATTCATGCCGTATCGTCGGGCGGTATAATGCTAGACAGGTGCTTGTTTCGTCTGACTCAGCCTTCGTAAGAACTCAAGCACGCCAACTTTTTATTTTAATCCAATCACTACTAGACAATCCATCAGAGGAGATCCAAAAAAGATTCAGCACAACCGAAGGGTTGCAAGCTTACACCACTGAATACATAGCAGGAAAGGTAGGACCTCGAGGACAGGAAAGCGAAGAGCCCGGGTTCGGCCCAAACAAATACTCGGGTGAAACGATCACCTTGGCAAGCGCAGTACATAAGGAATTACAGAGTAAGTGAGGAGAGCCAAGAGCCAAGAGGTATACACGGGAGGCTACAGGGAAGCTCGGTGCTATCCAGCTTGCTCTAGCAAGGCGCTCATCAGAAGCTGGAGCTCTTCTGCAATTTGCACTGCGCTGCAGGAATGTTTGCAAAGCTCATAGTTGGAAGCAACTCCTTTCAGAAAGCCAGCCAAGTAGCGGGAATGAGGGTGAGGAGATGGCTCCAAAGAGAATTTTCGGACTTTCGCAAGGAGATACATGCCTCATATCTCATTGATGCTGCCTACGGTACGTTGCACATCTCAGTACTAGCCATAAAAGAAGACATATTTCTTATGTACATCCACGATAAATTACTGCGGCGCGTTTGCGCGTACTCGGGAAGGCAACGATTTCCAGTCGTGCAACACTGAATTTCGCGATTTTGTTTGAACCCTGTTTATGGTTTTTTCAGGATGTCTGCAACAATGCACGGGACCGCTGCTTGCCGACACGAGATTGCAAACTCAGTGCACAGGCTCACAGGGAGGCCCACAGCCACTGGGGAAATGTGCCGATCCTGCTGAGCAGTTTCAAAGGGTAGTAAGTAAAGAGCTATGGGGCCAATTTTTGCCAGATTGGCTCGCGCAGGGCCAAGCCCCCGCAGCCTGCGCAGAGCTCGTGGAGCTCCAGGAGGAAGACTCGCAAGCGTGGCAGCGTCAGGTTTATCTCATGGTTTCCCACCTTGATGCGAGTGAGCAGGAAAATGTTTTCCAGCTTTGGTGGGAGCTCACTGAGCTAGTAGGACTAGGGCCAATGCATAGTGTGGGCCAATGCATGCTCTCTTAATCCCTAAGTGGGGGGACGTATTGCTTGTTAGCAGTTTTCTCGAACTAGTGACTAAGCAAATTGTTGGATAAGCTACGAATTTGGCTGTTGCAGTTGGGTGCGGCAAAGATCACCGTGGATATGATTCCTTTGGACGTTACTCCATCAAGCTGGAGATGATTCAGATTTTGTATGACATGTTTGCCAGTACTGCAAAAAGACCAACGCTGCAGAGTTTTATTAACTGGCTGGTAAAACTCCGGGAGCCGTTGCCTCAGAATCTGCAGACGCCCACAGCGGTAGCGCTTCAATACGCTGGCGGCCATCCGCAGACTCAAGTACGAGTGAGTAAAGCTTTCAACGTGGCAGTTAAAGGGGACCCATCTTATTCGCAGTGCAAGGCCGAAGACACAAAGATCATTTCGGAGCTAATTGGTTCACTTGGCAGCGTTTTCTACACTTTGGAAGCTTTCGACGATTTCATCAAAGAGCGGCGTGCCCAGGAAGAAATTGTCACTCGGCAAGTGACTGCACCGCTTGGTGAGTTCAAGGGCGATGGAAACGCTAGAATTAATCACTTGTGTTCAATGCTGCACGTTAATCGCGCACAGCCTTTTCGAATGGGCACCTGCGGAATGACTCCTGACTGCATCCTGTGAACTGCTCCTGCAGCTGCAAAAGCCAGGCCCATTCTCAACCAGCTAATGATAACGTACACATCGACAGGAACGGCATCTCCAGAAGTAATAATACGTTATCCAGCGTATTTCTCAGCTGCTGCTGCTGCTTCACTCTCCCAGTCTGGGATGAGAGCGATGCAGGTTCTAGTCTACATGCACGAAGTTCTTGGAGACATCTCAGCTGTTCAGCTATCAGGCCCTGAAAACGTCGACCACCTTTTTAAAGCAGCTGTTTCCACAGAAGCCTGGACTGAGCAATGTCTGCAGACCTGTGATCGCACGTGCTCGCTCCGGCCTGAAGGGGACACTGGAGTTGCTGTTACTATAGGCGGTGGGCCACTACAGACTCCATCCTTTCGTACTCGCACATGCAGCAGCTGAAAGAGCATTTGCTTAGCCGGGCTGCATTCTCTCCCCATAGTTTCTTCTGTACATGCTTCGACAGTTCATTTTCCTCCACCTGATTCGGTATGCCATGCGTGCAGCAGAAGTCGCTGTCAAGCCATACACTTTTCCTCCAACTGCTGAGGAAACATTGGCAGCAGGGGTGTTCGGCTGGATACTGCCAACATTTCCTACACTTCCTTGCAAAAAGCCCAACAGGAGGGTGGTTCCCATTATTTTGCCTGTCCCACCCCCCACTTTCCCACCCGTTCCGACACCTTCAAAGAAAGGCGAGCCTGAGAAGGAACCTGAGGAAGGACCCTCTCCACCACCACCACCACCACCACCAGCGGCAACGAAAACGACAACTGTGCTTCCACCTGAACAACGGCCTGAACCGTCTGAGATAACGGAAGAGAGGCCCATACCAATACGTCCAGAGCGTATATCCATCAAGAAAGTCCACAAGAAAATCGACGTAGTCAAAACTGAGAACAAGGATGCTGCAGAACCCGAAGAAATGATTTCCATTATCCCTCCCAAGCCAGAAGTATCGCCAACAATGGAAAAGAAGGAAGACGGTAAGAAGCCATGAATTCAAAAGTTCCTTTCCACCTACTGGGGGGGAATTCGCTGCAGAAAGTCACCACTCGCCGTACCCCCCATTATGCAATAAATGGGAGTGACACAGATATTGAATGCGTTTTTGGGATGGATGCATAGCATTGAGACACCGAATAAGTTTTGGGAATGGTTTGCTCCTTCAGCTTGTATGCAAGTTGTGCGCCTCTACGAGAAGTATGTCGAAGGCTCTGCAATCAAAGATGTTCAGTCTCTCCTTGAAGCTGCAATGAAAGTACCTTTGTTTCAGTCCACTCGGTCAGAACTTCGAATCGAAGAAGGCGACACTTCACTGCAGAAGTTTCGCCTAGTTTTATGTGTGATGTGCGGTGAGGCATAATTCTGGTTC
The DNA here is from genome assembly GCF_000499425.1 of Eimeria acervulina. Lineage (NCBI taxonomy): Eukaryota > Apicomplexa > Conoidasida > Eucoccidiorida > Eimeriidae > Eimeria > Eimeria acervulina. The sequence goes on along the minus strand of NW_013550365.1, from coordinate 34,955 downwards.
ACTATCCTTCTTGGGGTGGGGGCCTGCACTGTAATTTATTGTTTGGGCTCCTAGCCAGTGCAAAACTGCGTCCCGTAGTATTTCTTGCGGTCTACGCCTGCAGCTAAGCACATTCCTTCCTTACAGTTGGCAACGGGGCCGGAGAAGGAACAACTCAAAGCCTCTATCGAGAAGAGCAAGGAGGCATGCGGAATGGTGTATGAAAGAACTCACTGGGGTGCGTGGCTTGCCCAGCAGATGGCACAGGCCACGTAACACTTTATCTGGGGCGAAAATGGCATAAACGTCAAGCAACGAATGGCAATGTTTCGCCCTAATTCCTAGTCCGTTGCATGCTGTACTATTTTGGACTATAATGTGTACAAGGAATTGCAACCGTTTAGCATGCACGGAACGAATTATACATGTTGTGACAATTGCGCTCTTCTGTGTGATGTTACGTCCCCTTTCCAGCTCAAGAAATTGAAGGTGGCACACCATTGGCCTCCTTTACACGTGAGTCAACATGATAAATCTTGGCGATCTCGCATCTATAGATTCTGCAGATTGAACGCCACACAGAGACTAATTTTGTAACCTTGCCAGTTCTGTGCTGCATATGTCGGGACGTGTGCAGCGAATTCGCCTGTAACGTCGAGCGTCCAGCTGAACTTGCAAGTATCAGCGATATCCCATCGGCTCCTTGGAGGAGCTCAACCGCTGCTGCAAGCGGCCGAAAAGGAAGCAAAAGCCATAGAGGTTTGCGCCTCAGCAGAAGTTCTAGGAAGGTCCTTACAGGACGTCAAATGCCTCCTCCTTCGCAAGAATCCAGACGTCAGCTCCCCACTTCTGTTGGCACTTGGTACAATGTCCAGGACAGCCGCAAGACGAATACGTACGTCAAAACATGCCCCTCCGCCTCCCCTTCCTTGCTTCATGCTTACAGGCTGAAGAGGCGTAGCACACAGAAACAATACAAACCCAGTTCGGTGTTCTAACTCTAGCACACATATATTTCATGCTGGATGAACTACGTACGTCTGCGATGTACGCAGGATTTCACAAGTTGTGCTCCCAAATCAGTAAGCATGAGCAGACTGGCATATTGCCATAGAAAAATTTCATACTGAGACTAAACTGCAGCTAGCTGATCGCACTATGATCTAGAGCTTGCAGAGACTCTCAGGTCTTCCTTTGTGGAACGCTTGGCGCCTAGATGCTTTCCTAAATTTTCGTATTCCCCTGATACGTGTTTGTCTCTGCAGCAGCAGAGCTTGCAGCGATTTTCGGCTCAGCCTCACGTGCTGGGGGAAGACGGCTGCCCCCCACTAGTATGGCTGGTGGCTTAAGAAACTGGTTGCCTCAGGAAGGAGGGCTGAAGGCTTGGGCCAACGCCGCGCACAAAAAACTCAAGTCGGATGCATCCGTAGCGGCCTTGTGTGCTGCTCTCCGTTACGCGGAGTATATGCGGCAAATAACAATGCCTGGAGTTCCATTTGATCGGATGCTGTCCCAATGGAATCTTGTTTTCCCTTCAAATGGCCTTTCGCTCGTGAATGCGCTGCGTTCTGCATCTACGACGAAGCAGAAACTAGCGCAGGAACTTTGCGTGCTCACACCTCCAGGTCAGCGTTTGGCGAACTCGCCGTGCAGAAACGCAAACGACAACTCCACACGAAACAAATTCCTCATGCTTATTTCACTGTTGCTTCAAGGGTTCCCTCAAATAAGCAGGTGCTGAGCGGTTAATAGTGACAAACGGTTAAAGTGATCCGATGCTAATTCCCAGTATTGGACGCCTGCAAACACCGATGATTCAATTCGATTTAAACATTTTTTCTGCTGCAGGACAAGCCGTGCAGCAACTGCCAAAGCGGTTCGACCCGGCCCAGTGGGCGGCCCTGATGCTGCAGACAGGACAGCAAGGCGAAGCATCAGCACCCGGTATGTAACCAGCAGACTGTCAGTACTGGACTGCAAAAACGTCAGCATGCACACATTGCCATACATACAAATATATTTATACTTTCATATCCCAACAGCTCAGAAAGCTGGACCTGCGATACTAGCTGTATTTTTTGTGCTTCTGCGCTACATAGAATCCCCTCGGAGCAGTGAGGCATGAGGAATTTTGTAAAGAGAACAGGACTCTATGAGCCTCTAGGGGAAAATGTCTGTTTACTGCAGTTACTTAGAGATTGCCAAACAAATAAATGTTTATGCAGGAGGCCATACGCCTTCTGGGGAGAGGTGCGTGCTGCCCCCCTTTGAAAAAAATCCCGGGAATTCGTTTTCTCTGCTGAACTATTTTCGCCACGTGTATTTTATACACGTAAAACGTTCGCTGCTCATCAATGACTGTCGGAAAGTCTGCATGTGCACAGCTCTCCATATATGGCCCACTGTAAAGTCACTTCCAGAGCCCGTCTGTAGGATGGAGTCGGAGCAGACGAACTGTCCCTATACATGTAGCCTATTTGACTTCTCTAGAGTTTTCCAGAGTCATGTCTGCGTTGGCAGCTTGCCGCCTCCGTGTATCTCATGCCGTCCACCTCGGCACGAGTACCAAAAAATTCGGCATTTAGTGCACGTTTGACTTGAGATACTTCATTGACCATCTGCGCTTCCTACCGAACTCATGCCATCAAAGTTGCCGTCGTCATTGCCTCCAATTGCAGACGCTTCCCCTAAGGCGGCCACCGCAGGGCCTGTTTGCAAAGGCATGGCCGACTGCAAGACACCATGGGGCTCCATCTGGCCGCCAGGTATTCCTTGTCCCATGGCCATCTGCTGTTGCTGCTGCTGCTGTAGTTTCTGCTCCCTCCTCGCTCTCTTCCTGTCTTTCTTCTGCTTCCTTCTTTCCTTACGAAGCCGCAAGCGCTCGCGCTCCTCTGCGTCATCAATTTCAGCGCCTTCCGGCATGCCGTGCAACAGCTGCTGGCCCTGGTGCTGCACCACCAACTGCTGCGGCAACTGCTGCTGTTGACTCATCTGCATCTGCAGCTGAGAATTGGGAGTCAGAATGCCTGCCTGAGGAGAATCGGCTTCTTGTTGGCCTCCATTTCCAACTGAAGAGAACCTTGAAGGGCCCCCAGGTGCCCCACCCCTCCCCCGTCTTGACCGTGAGTTCGGGTCTGCGTCAGCCCATCGAACAAACAAACACACCCGACAAGAATAATGCCAGCCACAGCTCCCCTACAACAAGGAATCACGGCAAAATAAAGAGAACAACGTGACTGAGAAAGTGGTGTCACACCTGCTCCGGGCAAGGAGACATTGTCAGAGTGAATCGAAAACAAGATATCGGAAGCGTCAGAGAGATACTCGTCGTCCTGTTCAACCAGGTTAAGCAGCTCGGTTACATCCTCCGTGGTCAGCACCACGCGCTCCACTCGTGGAGCATCAGGACTGGCTGTGCTGCTTTGCTGCTGCTGCTCTTGCTGTTCTTGTTCTTTTTTGCGAGCTTCCAACATATCGAGTTCCGTGTGAACTTCGATCTCATATGTATCGCGGCGAAGACCGTGGAGTAACTGAGCAAGTGATCATATAAACACTCTAGCTGCATGATAGAAGAGTATCAATCGTGAGGGGAGTATGCAGCGATATGAGCAATACAAGTACACTTCTGCAGAAGAACCTTCGCCCCCTCCCAGCGCACGGGCGGACGAGCCATGGAAAGGTTTGTCCGCAACTCTTCGCACGCAGATCTCAACCAGAGACAAGGAGACGAGACACTTGACGTTTCTGTCGTGGTGGATGGATACTCGCCTGAAGGACTTCGAGCTCCGCATCTCTTATTTCTTCGCGATCAAAGAGATCTATGTTTTTAAACTTCCGGCTGCGGATGCGGTGAGTGGGGGGCGTTAGTCCAGCCCGCCATTCCCACTGCTGCTTGTCGCACAGGCTTCCTAGATCCAGGTTATTCACTTGCGGGTCAAAAACGTACAGCATCTGGCAAACATCGCCTAAGCAAAGAAGGCAGACATGCCGCCAAGTGTGCAGTGTATCCAACAGCTACACGCTTGGTTACTTGGCGCAACGAAGCATCACGAAGCTTGCATTCGTGAACAAACTCAAGCGAGGAGGAACAGAATTCGTTCGTAAAGAAGAGCAGCGCAGCTGGATCAGCAAGCGCAGAGCTAACCATGCGGCTCCATGAAGGCATATAACTCCACAAAAGCATAAGTCTTGACCCAAGCAATGCCGCAGGCGCGACCTCCCTGTATATCTAAATGCCTACTGAAAAACTGGCCAGCACGAACACAGGCAGAGAGATAACCACCGCTCGATATTCAGGAGGATGAAAACTTAAGCACCACAACACACCTGATTTAAAGAGGATATCCGAGTCCACCGTCTTGTACGTCTCAATCAAAGTCGGCAATTCAACCAGGATGCCGCGGAGTCGCCCACGATACCCGGAAACCTGTGGACCCCCATTCACAAGTTCATTAGACCCAGTGATGCGCCAGAAACCGCTAGCTTGCTCAAACGGCTAGTTAGTTGAGTAGATCCTGAAGCAAATGAAACAAGCCAACCTTCACATCAAATGCCCTGTAGTTGTAATCTGGCCTTGGGATTATGGTGAGTCCGAGTGCCGCTCCTCCGGGATCTGGTGGATCGATTCCTTCTGCTGCTGCTGCAGCCGCCGCAGCGGCAGCATTGTGCAGACGCTGTCTCAGCGTCTCCGCGACGTCCGGTGGGAATCGTATTAAAGTCTGGCGGTCCAGCTGGGGACAATCTTCGCCCATCCAATCCTCCAACTCTGACACAGAAAGAAGGCCTCGCCGCAGAGCCGTCTGCTGTCTGCAAAACAAATACCCCGCAGCAAACGCGTTCAGTCGCGTACCTCGGCAGGTGAGAATATAAACACTTGACGAGCGGCCGTTAAAAAAACATCACTAATGCTGCTGGCATTCATCCACTAAACCGATACAAGAGCACGCACGCGCATTGTCTAAAACGCTGCACGGGTGCAATATGTACAATGTACATCCTTTTGGGCATATTTGTACGCCTGATGTATGCGAAATAGCTATCATAGTGTCATATCCTTCCCCCTAAAGCTACGATTACACAAATTTCTGGATATCCTGCAGAACCTGCATTAACGTAGCAAGTGACAAGAGTCCATAGCCCTGCTTTTGCCTGCACAATGCATGTGAAACAATCTACTCAAACACCTTGAGCTGTCCGGACACCTTAAAACAACCTAAGGCCCCCGCTATTGTAAATAGCAGTAAGAGGCTATGAACGCACTTGCGAGCGATCTCGCGTTCCCGCTGCTGCTCCCTTTCCATGTAGTCTGCCATTTCCAAGGCCTGTTGCTGCTCTGATAGCCCTGAACCTGCGCATCCCCGTCACGCTGAAGTATTAAACGCTGGAAGATGTTACAGAGGGTTCGAAGTGATGCTTTGGGGTCTCTGCTACCAGCGAATTCGGCGATAGAAGCTGCATTGACTCACCAGGTTGCGACGGGTAGCCTGGCTGCTGCTGTGTGCTATACAATTGCTGTGGGACATATTGGTGTTGCATGAACTGTTGCTGGAGGCCCTGTTGGTGCTGTTGCTGCTGCTGCTGCTGCTGTGTTAAGAACATGTTGTCGGCAGCCTGGGACCGCTGGGTATATGAAACAACATCCGAGGCCCCCCCATCGAGCAAAGAAGAAGGGGAAGAATCAGGACGACTCTCTGTAGGATAACCCCGCCAATCCTCCATTTTCTGTCAGAGTTTTGTTATGCGATTTCATGAACTTACAGAGTAGGCATCATCTGGAGCCACAGACCAAAGGTCCTACAATCTAGAGGCAACAACTGGAAGCAGTGTTAGGGTAGAAGCTCCACAAAGTCAGAAAGAGACAATTAATTTAAGTTCTGCAAATTATTATATGAGAAAGGTAGCGGAGAAGCCCCACTTGAGCCAATGAAGGAGCTTCTCGGGAGGACTGAAGAGGGGGGCCCTGGATACAGAAACTTTAGGGCCCCTTACGCTTTACACGTTTTCCTGCTGGCGGGTAGTAATGCTGTTTTTATGAGACAGAGGAGTCTTAAATTTGGGGATAACAGCCGATTCTCTTTACAATTCGATTCCAAGTCCGCTCGAGTGAGCCATTTCTAGCACAGTGTGACTGCTTGCACAAGCGCAGGAGAGACCCGAAGCATCTGTGTGGAGCTTGTGCAGTGAAGCAAGAACTCGTTTCCTCAGCGAACTTGGTGACTCTCCCCGAACCCTATGGCAGCAGCAGCAACAACAACAAAACAACAACACCGAGGAGAAGCGCCGATTCACCAACAGTAGCTGCGCCCAAGAGCTCGGAAACGCAAGCTCGCAAGTATCAGTAGGATGCGGCAGCGGCAGTAGAAAGGCGCGAACGGTGGAGGGTCATCGGGAGTGAGCGACAGGAGTGTCGTACGGGCTCGACTCTCCACGCATTCAGCCAACAATTAGAAGGAAATTTGGGAAGGCAGCAGCAGCAGTCACAGGAGGTGCAGACAAGAAGCTCAGTAGAAGCAGCAGCAGCAGTAGCCTGACTTGGAGGGGGCGCCGCAGCAGCACGAGGCGCGCGCCGCAGCACCGGACACTGCAGCAACAGGTGTATCTGAACTAAACAACAAGGATGGCAGCAGAGCTCCATCCTCACGACCAGCATGGACGGCATGGTACCCATGACATTGTGCCTCACGGGGCAAAGGAAAGATCTCAGGTAGAGGAGTCTTTCCGGAAGACAAAGCTGCCCCCTCTTTCTTTAGCTAGAGGTAATTGCCGAACAACAAAATGAATGACCTTCCTCGTGATCGCAAACCGTATGCCCCGTGCCCTCTTCTTCCTCACTGCTCGTTTGTCTTTCAACGCACTGTTCACGCATAATTAATATTCCAGACGAGGTCGACAGTGAAGACACATACATATACAGAGATAGTAGACGGATAGAGAGACAGCGACTAGAGGAGAGGAGAGAGTGAGAGAGATAGAACTGAGAGATAAATGAGAGGGGAGACAGAGGGAGAAGAGAGGGAGTCTTGCCATTTTCCCGTTCCGCGTAAGCACAGGTGCAATATCCCGTATGGGAGTATAGCCACACTCTCAGTGTAACTCTGAAATTTGCTGCCGAGAATTGTTGTTGTTGATTTCAGATGATTTCCCCAACGTTGTATTATCCGAACGTTACCGGGACAGGCAAATCAAGCTCTCAGAAGACCGTCTCATCTGCCAAGGGCTCAAGGTAGCAACTAATCTTCTTGCTGCCGTGCTTTTTAATGGTGCATATCCTGCAGTAGGATCATATGTTGTCGTGGCTGCTGGCGTAGTTTGCTGCTGTTACAGTTGTTGCCTTGTGAAGGTGATGCTGCTGTTTCTAGCTGCTGGAAGCAGCGTTCGTGTAAGTAGCTCTTGGTTCAACGAACACCGGCAGGTGCTGCTTGATTCTGTGCCTGCAAAAGTGAACTACATTCGACTTTGTACTCCTTCCCCACCATCCCAGCTTTTACGTTTTGGTTTTTGCACGCACAAGCTAGCGGACAGCCACAACAAAGAAGCAGCAGTTCCTCATTTATGCGAGCTTACAGTGAGCATTTTATTGTCTCCACAAAAGGGTCTGTGGCCATTTTGTGCGTTCTTGTGTCGTGCCTATAGGGGTGGGCAAGCGTGTTTGCGACGCATGCATGCAGCAGTGGCTGCTTCTACTTCGAGGTGGAGGTCCTTAGTCCAGAGACGAGCACCCTTCACTTTTCGGGGTATCCTCCTGACCTTCAGCCGAAGATTCATCCTTACTTCAGGCAAGCTCTGGAGAGGTTTCTAGAAAACTTTAGAAATGGAATTTTAAGGAGTGTTAGGTATTGCAGATTCTTCTAGGGTTTATGTCGGCAGGCATCAGGTGTAGACTTCCTGAACGTACGCCAGGTTGGCCGCCAAGCGGGTGAAAGCGCCGAGCGGCCTTTTAGATTATGGGCGGCGTTCACTCTGTTGGAAGATATCTCTGATGCGCAAATGTAAAGGCGTCATTTCAGTTTGTCTGAGGTGTTGCATGACACTGGGCATCGCAGTTTTCACGTTTATTTCGAATGCCATTGGTAGAGAGACTGACCTCCTTTTAAAGAAAGGATGGCAGTCAACTGTTTCCTCTGGTAGTGACTTAACTTTCGTACGAACTGTGGCCGCATGAATACCATCTTCAGGTCCCCTTTTACGTCCCTTCCCACGTATGCATGCGTGTACGTGTGAAAATGAGCAGAGTTGGCTGGGCTTGCCGCTATCAGCGTTTTGATCTTCCAATTGGCACCAACTCCTTTTCTTACGCTATCTCGGACTTCGGAGGTCTTTGCATGCTGCATGAGGCCAGGAGACAGCAACCTCAGCAGTTGCAAAACGATGTCCAAATAAGTCCGCAGGGTTGACTGCCCAATTCCTTCTATTTTTCAGACTTCATAGTCCTTAGCATTCAGCCACCAGCTTGCATGCCGTAAGTCAAATCAGGGCCCTTGGAAGCCCATCATCACTGCATTCGCTATTCATTATGTGGTGCAGAGAAAGGTGACGTTATTGGCTGTTACATTTGCATTCCAGAACCTGCATTGTGGCCTCCAGACCCACGCGAAGACAGCAAGCTATACGAATTTCTACAAGGTTAGTTAGAAATCCACTGACTATCTCACCAGCAGCTCTACTCTATGGGATAGCGCCGGAAAAATACTCGGAGTGCAAGCGGCTGTAACAGGCACCAACGACACAGAGCTAGCGCCGCGAACTCTGCGCGCTGTATAGGTGCCGGACATGAAGCGGGATGGTGCTGTGCATTTCATTGTTTCGCTGCAGCGGGCATCCTCTGCTGCCCAGAAACGCCACCGGAGCCGAGACGCAGCAAACCCGAGGAGTCTTGGATTGATTTCTCCTTGAACGGAAACAGGTCACATTGCATGCAGAAACAGTGATGTGGACACATTCTTGTCCTTGCAAGCGCTTGACCGTGTGGATGGCGCTGTTGGCGTCGCCGTGTTTGCATGCGTTTTTATGAATGTTCAGCACTCATTAGTATGTCGATAGAAACATGTTGCAGCTACTTTTCCGTACCCTTGCAAATGCTTCAGAAGACACGCTTCGCATGACCATGCAGTCGTATTCCTGACTCTCTGTTCTATATGCATATTGAGATGACGCAAATTCGTGGTCGCTACCCGCGTACATATGAGAATACCTCCCAGAGACATTACTTCCTGTTTGGATACCCATATTTGAAAGCTCTATTTATGTTTTAGCGCCTTCTGATCTTCACGAATGATTCGAAGCAAGCGAAGACTAGTCTGCATGCTTGCAGTGGCCCACTTCATCACAAGCTACGTATTGTTTATGAACATTCGATGTAGTTGCATTCCTTTCGTGGTTAAGTTGAATAAGTGTGCTCATGCGTTAGCGTTAATATGGAATGCATATGAAGTGCATGAATGCGTTTTCATGCCATATTCCCCTCGATGTTTGGACACCTGTCCCAAGCCGAAGGTCTCCACGCGACTGTGCACGCATCTGTATTTTGCTGCGGCTGCGTCATGCATTTCACTTGCCTTTGCTCGATTTCACTGACATATTGATACACATTTACTTTTACCAGCAGTGGCGAAGGGTGATAGCAGCTGGATGAAGAAAATGAAAAATACATCCGCAATGCTACTATGTGCAGACTGCCACGAGTCTTTTCTGGAATAAGTGAAGGCGACTACCATCCTGCGATTTCCCTTTACATGGGTGCAAGACTGCGCTTTAACCCTGGTAATACTGCTGCTGCTGCTGGCCATTAACCGCTGGCTCTAAGCTTTCATGTTGTGGCTACAGTTGCTGATACCTTGCACTCCGCTGTATGGAGCGACTACGGTCTGGTGGCTTCTCTTTTTGGCAGGTCCCGACTTTAAGTTCCCTCCGGCCGAGTCCGAAAGGGCTCTCGGCGCCTGCTGCATGCGACGCCCCTTTATCCCGTGATTCGCGCTACAGTCGAATTACCAACTATTCGTTTTGCAGTGGAAAGGAATACTTCACCTGCCGAACAGATGAAGCTGAAGCGCTGGTTCCCCGGAGTTACTGGCGTACGACCACAACCACCTCCGTGCCTCAACTGTGTAATACCATGGTGGGTTTGGCAAGAGATGCTTCGAAAGGCAGTCATGACACTGCATCCACACGCCAAGCCACCAAGGCAGTAGTTTTGCGTCGTAGCATTGTGAAGAAAACCCACGACACCGCGGGTTCTCTACGAGCTGCTTCCAGACAGCGTCGACTTCCATTCTAAAAACGGTTGTCATCGTGACCTGCGCGAATGATGAGATCGGAGAAAGTCAATCCAATGTACCATACACGGAAGGGACGCGTCGCGCGCACGGGGTACAGGATGGCCTGGACTCTGAATTTTCCATATACTTCTCCAGAAGTGACTCCACGTGACGAACAACCTTGAGGCGGCGAAAGCTGTTGCATGTTACTTTGTCGAGGACGAAAAACCCAGGGGGAGAATTTCTGACAAAAAAAACAACGTTCTCCAGTGCGTCTGGAGGTGCCTCTGAACACCTTCCGCAAGGAGTCGTGAGCACGACGCAGCCGGAACCTTCTTAGAAAGCTGGCAAAGGCAAGACAAGAACCTGGGGAATTATTCGTGAGTTACCCGGACTTCTATGCATTTACGAAACAGGATACATGCCGTTGCGCATTCTAGAGACATCCCACGACATGCATGAGCGTGTCTGGGAGGCCAGGGTCACCATTCAGCTTGTGAACAGGTGACGCGTTTCCTCCTCTGCAGTGCGTCCGCGGTGTGCGCGCACGATGCCCTTTTGCTTAAGATGTGGAAGTGTCGATACGGGCAGCTTCTGAGTGTTTGACATCTGGTTCTACCAGTTCTACCAGTGCGGGAACAGGGGTCCCGGGTGTGCTTTGGGCGGAGTCGTCATTGAGGAGAGTGGATTTCCGGCGCGCTTCGTCGACGTCAGGGACGTCCAATTCCAAGCCGGGTTCGTCTAGCCTGCTCGAAGGATGTGCGTGGGTTCTCCCTTCTATGTGCCGCGCTCCAGCTGTCGAGTGGATGCCCTTACGTACAAGCAGCACAATAAGTAACAGAGCCAACGCCATCGTTTGTGGCTTCAAGCCGAATAAAGACCAAGGATCCTTTGGTTTCATTTCCTGAACCACCTCTGACGTTTCGTATGAACTCAAAGTTTCGCTTGAACCGGAGAGATCCGCCTTTGCAGCCTGGTAATCCTCTGGTGCGCCTGCATAAAGCACAGACAACTCATGAAGCCCCCACGGGTGAAATCCAACCTATGCGGTCAATAACGATTCGCATGCCAGCCTTTGCGTGTCGCAAATGGCGAGGGGGATAATGAACAGCAGGACACCAAACATGCTGTAGAGCTGGTCCCTGGCCCGTAAGAGATATACAAACACGCCTAGAGCACGCAAACAGACCTGACGAAACAGGTAATTTTTCCTTGATGGAAGAGGCCACGGCGTCGCCGTTCAAATCTCCCGTCGACAACGAAACTGCCGTTTTGATAAACTTTTGGAGATTCTCGGTATATGCCGTTCCCCCGTAAAGCCATGTGGAATTGTGATCCCCTCCAGGAATATCCACTTTCCACTTCACAGGCGAACCACAGGCCTGCGAGAAAACAGCACCCCAACCAGTTGCAGTCGTAGTCAACCGAATAGAAGTGTCCTGCAGGCACTTCAGAGCTCCACTGCCAGATACGGTAGATTTCCCGTTGAACCCACTTGTCCCCAAAATCATTCGGAGACTGACTACACCTGAGTTACTTACATGGTGGAGCTTATCCATGTGGCGGGGAGGTATGAGCTCGTCGCTGCGACCCGAAATAAAAAGCGCTGGTATTCCCATTTGACGGACTTTATCTTCGCTCGATAGTTTCATCCGCTGCAAAACATCGCAGAGTTCGGTACTGTTCATCAGTACGTATGAAAAAGCCTGTGCTAATTGAGTTCATAACTCCTAACGCGCTACTGCAAATCTGACCGCGACTGTATGTGGTGAGGAGTGAAAACGGTGTTGAAGCCGACCTGAATGGCATTTAGCAGCCAATCAAATTTTCGGGAAGCAGGAACTATATCGTGGATTACGTCACGCAACGAAGTAAACGTGTTCTCCACAACTAGTCCCTTCAGCTGCGGCACACCAGCCAGAGCACAACCGAAAAGATATGGAGAATTCCACTAACTTGAGGCCAACTGGCATTCGCCATGAAAGTACACTGCGCTGGTTCTGCAACATCAAATCAGCAGCATTTCTGCGTCGAGGAGGCGCATCATCGGCGAACATAAGACGAAAATTGAGCTTCCGCACCTCTTTCCCTCTGCGGCGTGCAAGGTCGATGGCTACTGCTCCGCCCAAGCTATGACCAAACAAGAAAATGTCTTTATTGTTTACAAGAGAAGTGCTCAACAGAAAATCCAGAGCAGCATCCGCGTCTGCGTACACTCCACTTTCCGAGGGCGTGCCTTCGCTGTTTCCGTAGCTGCAAAGGAAATAAAGCAATTAAAGACAACGGTACAAATCCGACCTCCACAGATACGCGTCTACCGAACATGTAACTGTTGGTGCCACTATGTGAGATGCTTAAGCAAACAGAATGTGGTACTTTACCCTCTGTAATCTAGGAGCAAAACATTCGCGCCCATCTCCGCACAGAGGACTTCTGCATGTCCCTGATGGAATCCAATGTCTGCAGATCGGCGGGACATTGAAGCACATGATGCATACGCATGAATGTTGAGAAGTCAACGCCCGCATCTAATGCACGCCTATATACTCCTCCCTCGCAATTCGCTTTTGCAATTGTGCACGGCCTGCCCGCCCGAGCCTCTTTGTGAACCTGCACACTAGTGCCTAAATCTGCACGATGTTATCCATCAGCAGGGAAAACTCTCGTGGCACATAAGTATTAAAACATCTCCTGGATAGGCTTCACTTATGAGCTCCGTGCCTCCGCGAAGCAAAGCAAAGTAAGTACGATGTCTTGAATAAAAGGGGTATTTTATGTAGTAAAACACCCTCCAGTGAAACCAACTGGTTATGGCTACTTTTAAATAACAAGCACCACCCACGGGGAAATCCACCATCTGCGCAAATCTTCAACAGATCACCAGACTCAGCAGAGGCGAAGTCTGTGTATCCACACGCCCTTTGTTAACAGCGCAATGCAAGCAATATATACTACAGCAATCGAGACCTACACATGGGGCAAAGACAGTCGAAATAAATACATAAACAACACTACTCCTTACTTCCGGCATTTCCGTGGAACTGAATAAAAGTAGGAGCCTCCAGTGGCTTTTCGCCAAGCAGAAGCCAAGCGCTCAACTTAACGCCGTCGCGAGTAGTGAATGACACATCCTTGAAGGGAATGCCTGAACGAACCGAAGAGCGAGCAACGGCGAATAACTACAAAATCACAAAAACCTGTCTCCACAGAAAGCAGCGTATGAATCTTACCGCGTTCTGCAGGACTACGGTAGCCACGAGGATTCAAATTTGGAGTTTTGTATCCCACGGGAACTGCACAGACGCATCCAGGCATAGTGAACAACACAGCACCAACAAACAATGCACCCCTCTTACCCAAGTGAAGACCACTAGAGACGCCAACAGCGTGTAGGCGTCTGCCCGCCTGCTCAGGCAATGACGCTATTAGGCAAGCAATACACAAAAAGCAGATAGCTCAGCCAGTCCAGTATGCGCGTTCCTAGTAATCTTTTGTGTATTTAAGTTACCCAACTGCGCCGGCTTACACGCATTGAGAAAAAGGAGTTTCTCCTGAAACCGCCAGAGTAAGCCTGAACAAACATTTTCAGTTTCCACACCAGTTTGCATTACAATACACAGACAGATACTCACAACAAATGTAAATAGTGTATCAATATATGAAAGATAAATACAGATATCCTACATAGAAATCCTCAATAGTCGCGAAGAGCAATGGAAACGCTGCTCCTAAAATGGAACACTGCTGCTCCATGCTCGTATTCGTTTGAAGGGCCAACGAGTTCATTAGGACAAAACCAGTGCAGATAAGTTCATCGTTGTTGGCCCTTACCAACAAGCACCACAACGCCAATGAAGGCGACGAGCAAGGTGGCAGAAAGAATAGAAACCCCTCCGAAGAGCCGCGGCATCTTGAAGTGTCTACCGATGATTGTGCGCGCCTTCGTCTTCAACTAGACAAAGGCAATGCGCCCAACATCTAAACTGTCAGCTCAGCTGCACAAAAGCCACCTCCATGAGCTCATGCTCTGCAGTTACGTCTCCGCCAGGAAGCGAGAGGCGAAACATGCCAAAGGACTCTGCTAGACCGGATGCATGCCGTCTTCTGCCCGATATTCCCTCTCCCTTTAAAAATAAACTTGAATTCCTCTGTAAACTCCTCGATCCACTGCTGCTCTCCCCATGTAGGCACGGCGGTTAACAATGGTCTCGACTGGTACGCGCTCCAGGGAGCCTACGGCCAATCCTCGATAGGGACGGGACCCGTACAGCAATCTCAAAAAGAAATGCAAAGTTAAAAAAAGCGAAAGTTCGCTATATTATTCAACCAATTATTAGGCAAATGCGTGGGAGGCGCAGAAGCTGGTTCGGGGCTTCATGTGGTGAGCGCTCGCTTCGAGTGCTCGCTTCATGAAGCCCTAGAGCCCGAGAATGAGTGATTGGGAACTAGTAATCCTCAATTTTGGTGTTTTATGCAAAATCTATTTATGAGAGAGCGGCTAGCCGAACTTATTTCTAGTAGAAGTTCTAACGCGCTCTGTGAAGCCGCTCGGGGGGTATATCTATTGCATGACCTGTCTAAAGCTGGTAGATTAACACATACTTGGCCTTAGTAAGCAACCTGCGCGCACAATTGACTGCAATGTTGGTGCAGACAGGAAAGACATGGGTTGGTTTAGTGTACATGTTAAGGGGCCTTGTAACGTCGAGTTGCAGGACGGCGCGCTGCAAAGTCAGGCCACCTCCTCTTCCTAAGCAGCAGGCCAAAGTGTAACGAGAATCCCCAATCATTTCTGAGAAACGCCGTGAGCTGCTGTAAAAGCAGGGCCTAAGGTACGAGTACCTAAAAATGCAGCCGACCCCCTCCCCAGTCTCTAGAGGTTCTGGGCTGTGCCCAGGGCTATGCCCACAACCGGTTACGAAAGTTGAAGTTGCGCACATATAAAGAGAGCTAAGGGACTAGAGAATCAATACTTCGAGCAGCTCCCAACAGATATAAACACGGCGATCAGGGAGACGCCGTGACCCAAAGTGCGGCACAGTGATGGGGCCGAAAGTGGATATAGCCACACTTGCAGATCGCCATCGAGGGGCTTTTCGAAGCTCGTCTTAACGGTTAGGAGTTGTTACCGCTACACAGCACAGGCTGCGGAGTGGATGTGAGGGGAGCAAAGAGAATCATGACTTTGAGCATCGCTGCCCTGCCTCCGATAATTATATCGTGATGAACTGGCCCAACATAAAAGTACCGTACCAATCCTGGGCGCCCGCAGCCACCACCATGCAAGCACACCTGGCCGAAACGGGAAATACATGAAAAAGGCAACAATAACGCCGGGTGACGGAACATGACAGACGGCTATACGCAGCTGACAAAAAAAACCCAGGCGATTTGCTTCTAGTGGATTCGCTTACTCTCCAAAGTGCGCAGGAGGGCTACCAGCGGAAAAACTGCGCCGTCAGCCTGGTAGGGCACTTGGTTGCTTGTCCTCGGGTTAACGGGCCGATGCACGCCGTCGACGCACGTCCAACGTGGAGAGTTGATCAAGCCATTAATGCTGGGTTTCTAAAACGTTCCGAGGAACCACCAAGATAGCCCAGAACTCTCCCCACGAATATGCAGCAACGCCATTGCGAGAGGGCAAAGCTAGATTAGACGGAGATCTTGGATACACGGCGAGCAGCCCGCAGCAGGCACAAAAATCGGGAATATTGCGTTTACTCGCTAGGAGAACGAACACCATAGTGGGGTTCTGAGGACCGCTTGGGTAACGCACCTCTTCAGGAATATCGTCGAGCATTCCTCAACTTAGAGGAGGCCATGACAAGCGGAGGCAGGAGCACAGTGGCGGAAGTTGTGCCCTATACAACTATTCATTGAGATATACTCAGTCACGCTGACGTAGGGGCTTATATACCCCTATCCAACTGCTCTCCCGAGTCACTTATTATTCGCTGTGATCTTCTTTGCCTCCCCTATCTATTGCTAGCTCAGAGATCTTGTCGACAGCTCACTTATGTTTTCAAGCTTTCAGGCTGGACACCACGCTTGGTGACCTTCCGTGCATCCCCTTTTCCCTACACTACGCGAGCAGCTGGGGCAGCGCGCAGTTTTTCTTTTTCTTTTTGTCATATTTGTCACATTAGCAAGAAGCAAGCACAGCGAGAGGTGCAGGAAGAGTGCCGTTGAACTAGACGTTAGGAAACGGCAGCAGTAGCAATTGCAGAAGCAGAAGCAGCAGAAACAACGTCCGACTCAGCTGCTGAGGATTCTGTCCGACAGAATGCTCTCCTTAGCAGCGGCAACAGCAGCATACTGAAACGATGAACCGAAACTGGGCACTATGTAGGAGCCCTGCTTACATGCAAAACAAAGGATAACACTGTGATGCTTTGTTTCTTTTAGCCTGAAGTTTCTGTGCGAAAGATGATGCCTTAGTGTCCGAGGCCGCCCAGCGCTAAATATGGCGCGTGAAGGCGACTGGCTGCCTCCCCCAAGCGCAAGTAGGTATAGTAGGTTCTGACTTCGCTGAAGGCGAAATCAGAACCTACCCAAAAACAATCAGGGTGGTGGTGCATTAAAACTAACAGAGCCATTCTGTTCAAAAGGATCAAATTTTCTTGTGTGTGTGCCAACACAGTGTTCTGCTGCACTGGTAACGACACGGAGAGTGCCATGAAAGCCCCGCACTGCGAGAGAGCAGCATGACGACTTGCATGCGGAGATAAAGGAGGCTTCGGAAAAGCAGGATTAAGATCATTTCAAGAGAGCAAAAGCAACACCATTTAGGGGTAGCAACGCACATAACGGTGCATGCTCTGAGGGAGAACGGGGGCAAGACACCGCAAGGTTTGCACGAAGTTGTTAGGTGAACATTAACCCTCCGCGTAAGCAGGAGCAAGACAATTGCCTACGGCTTTAATTAATTCAGAGATTAAAATGAAGGTTGGTTCTGCCTGCATGCGCAGACGGCTAGCAGCATGAGTTGCCAGCGCTCTCCCTGCACCTCATTGGGGATCTTCTGTAAGACCCACCTACACGCTAGCCCCTGTGCCCAGAAAGTCTGGGGGATAAAGTAGATGTTCTTAACTGCTCCTTAAACACCCTAAATATATGCCTTTCGGCTTTACTGCAACTCTCAGACGTCCCAAACAAAAAGTAGAAACTCTTGCATAAACTCGATAGAGGACTGTAGGTGGTGTGCACAAAGAAAAACGTATACACCGGCTGTACATTTGTCATTAATATTATTAAATGATTATTAAATGTTTTCTTTTTCTTTCTTCCACCAACTTTTCAGAAGCTCTCGCAAGAAGGGGTAGTTGCAGGAGGAGCCGTTCTATCTTATCCCCTGCGTTGTGTCGTTTTGCTTGGGCGCAACAAGTATACTTGAATACTTCGGGTTTTATTGTTGAGTTATTTAATTTTAAACAATGAAAAAAAAAACAAATAATGTGTTCCTTACCTGTTTTAAAGGAGCATGCAGTACGCAGATGCTTCCTGCAGCAGCAGCAGCAGCAGCAGCAGCAAAGCAACAGGGACGCCTAAAGCCCCTCTGCAGCAGAGAGAAGCAGCATCGACATCTGGGGCTTATTTTTGCTGCCTTCCTCTTTAAATTATCATTAACGAGATGAATTAAGGAAGGCGAAAAGGTTCTTTGCAGCTAATCACGACACCATAACGTTTCTACAAACCCTGCATTTCTATTTGCAGCTGTTATAGGGGCCCCCCTACTGATGTATTGTAAGAGCGGTTATAAGGGAGGCCCCCGCTGCATATCAGCTGCTGCCTCTTTAATTAAATGCAGCCATTGATCTATTTAAACACTCAATTGCTTCTGTCTGCCCCCAAAACTCCTCCACCTTCAGAGTCAGGGACCCGTGCAAAGGGTGTCGGGTCTAGGGTTTAGGGTTTAGGGTTTAGGGTTTTGTGGGGAGAGAATCTTTAAGGGTTTTTCAGCAGGTTCTCCCTTGATGCTGCGTCTGCGGCGGAGCGCATGCACTGCAACAGCATTTGTTGCATGCGCTGCAACACCTGTTTTTTTAATTCATTTGATGCTTGCAACTGTTTTCTGTCGATACACTCCGAAGCCCACCTACTAAGACGCAGCAGCTTGATGTTGCTGCAGCGGCGCGGAGGGGGGGTGGCCCCCTGGGGCCTTTTGCTGCTGTTGCTGCGCGTTGCTGCGTTTTTGCACGGTGACTTCTGTTGGGGCCATCAGCATCAGCAGCAGCAGCAACAGCAGCAGCATCAGCATCAGCATCAGCATCAGCATCAGCATCAGCATCAGCATCAGCATCGGCAGCAGCATCGTCGTCATTATCAGCAGTATCGGACGTTTCAGCACTACCATCATCAGCTCAGTGCAGCTGAGGAGAGGGAAAACCTCATAAGCCTCTTTAACTCTCTGCATGCAACAATAAGAGCTCCTTCACTCTTTACTCGTGCTTATGCAGTTTCTCCTAGAGAAGCTCTATGGGCAGCATCTTATGCGGGGCCCTCTTCTGCTGTACATGAAGGTGTTAAAGAGCTAGCTGCTGCAGGGGTCCTCAGCGAGATCTTTGGGGGCCCCCCTACACTTGAAGCTGCATTTGAAGCATTATTTGATGAAACTGAAGAAAGCTGGGGTCAAGAGGTAGAGGGATCGCTTTGGGGAAGCAGCTGGGGGGCCCCCTGGGGGTCTAGATGGAGGAAGGGTTCAGGGGGGGCCCCCTCTAAGGAGCCTTCTTCACACATTCTACCGCAGATGTATCTAGCTATTGATGCTGAAGGACGAACGAGGGGGTTTCTTGCTGGTCATATAGACGGGGATAAGGCTGTGCTTGGTTTCATAGGTGCAGATGAAGGCCCTAATGCAAACCGTGTCGGTGAGTAGTACCCTAAACCCTAAACCCTAAACCCTACGGCGTTGGGAAAGCAGAGGCTGTGGTGCTTTGCGTTGTAGGTGAATTCAAGGAGGGGTTTAGGGTTTGTTTTCGCAGAAGGGTTTATTCATTATTTAGGGTTTAGGGGCTACTAGGGTTTAGGGTTTAGGGTTTGTGCGTGGGGTTTGCAGAAGATGCGTTGCTGGAAGCTTGGCTTCAGGCTGTACGGGAGGAGGGTATAGAGGAAGCAACAGCAACAACAGCAGCAACAGCAGCAGAAAAAGTGCAGCAGATGCTGCGTCTGGGGTTTGAGCCTTCGGTGCAGCAAGCAAAGCCGAGAGACACAACAGATGAAGAAAAGAAAGCAAACACTGCTGGGGCCCCCTCCAATGCAGAGCAGCAGCAAGAGGAGGGGCCCCCTACCTCTGCAGCAGCAACACAAGCAAAGGATAATGAGTTAGCAGCAAGCATGCAACGAGAAGAAAATGTTTTATATTCATATACACAAGAAGAGGGGGCCCCCG
>NW_013550365.1:10335-12835 GCF_000499425.1 Eimeria acervulina | reverse complement strand
CATTAAAGGCGGCGCATACATCCCTCCGGATTACGCACCTGTTGGCAGCGTTCCTTTGCCTTTCTTAGGGAAGAGCAGCGGTGCTGCTGCACTTCTTTTGGGTTTACTTGTGGGTTTGTTTTTATTGAAGAAACCCCGTTCAGCTATACGATTGAAGAGATTAGAAACGCAGCTATCTGCTACTTCGCGTGGGGCTGCTGCTTCTGCTGCTTCTGCTGCTGCTATTGCAGCAGGTGCTGCATGGGATTGGCAGCCCCCACCACCACCAGCAGAAGAGGAGCGCTCTATGGAGATTGAAGATTTCTTTATTCTTACTCACGACTCTTTAAGTGCATCTCAGCAAACTCTACTTACTCATCCAAACCCTTAATATATTTCAAATCGGCGAATAAACACCCGCTGCAGCAACACAAACAAATGCAGCAATAGACATGGGGAGAAGACTCACAAAACACCACCCAAAGGAGCCCTCAACAACAGGGCTCGGGGGCCTCCACTTGGAGGCCCCTAGGTGGTCTTAGGGGGCCCCCATGAAGTTTTAAGGGGCCCCCAGTGGGTCTAAGGGGCCCCTCAAAGGCCTTGAGGGGCCCCAAAGGCCTTTTAGGGGGCCCCCAGAAACCCTTCTGGGGGCCCTTAGGTGGTCTTAGAGGGCCCCCAAGAAGTTTTAGGGGGCCCCCATTGGGTCTAGGGGCCCCCTAAAAGGCCTTGGGGGGCCCCCAAGAAGTTTTAGGGGGCCCCCAGGGACCCTCGGGGGGGGCCCTATGTAGTCGTAGGGGCCCCCCGAGGCACCCAGGGCTTCTAAAAGGCCGCATGGGGCCCCACATTGTGCTTAGGGGGTCCCTAAGAAGCATCACGGTTCCCTAGTTGGTCTTAGGGGGCCCCCATGAGAGGGCCCCAGATCGGCGTTGGCTTGCATGCGGTGGTATGGGGTTGAATGCGCGCAGTGTTTGCATGCAGCAGTATCTTCTGTTGATGCAGCAACCAAATAAATATATATTTTGTTTGGGGGCCCCCGGGGCCCTCACCGTCTGAAAGTAAAGACGGGGCCCTCATGGGCTATGAATTAGTGTAGTGGAGGCTGTTCTATATCAGTGTCTTCTTTGTGTTAATATTATGTATCAGCATATATATAAATGTATATATAAATAAGCGTTATAATATATATAAATGTGGAAGTACATAAATATGTAGATAGATTTATGCTAAGTATATTTATATTCTTGTATGAGTATACATCGATATGGTGAAGGCTGAGTTGTTTGCCTACACTTCGGTTCTTATTTATTGCATGCGCCTTCTTTCTGCTGTGCAAAGTGCAGCCCCGCGCGCGCATGCACAGTGCATGCATGCATGTATGCAAATGCCCGGCGGTGTGTACGTACACCGCAACGGGGTGTATATACACCTCAGGAGGGTGTAGTGGACATGCATATTAACCCTACATATATATATATATATATTTATATATTTATATATATTATCCCATCAGGTGTACGGTACATACATACATACAGCCCACTGGAGTGTATATATTCATATACTCCATCGGGTTGTATATTCATGCATTCCACTACGCTGTACGTACACCCCAGCACGGTGTACGTGCATATACACCTGATCAGGGTATACGTGCATATACACCCCACAAGGGTATACGTGCGTATACACCCGATCAGGGTGATGTGCATGCACACCCCAGCAGGGTGTGCATACACCGCACTGGGGTGGAGGTGCTTATAGACCCCAGCAGGGTGTACATACACCCCACGGGACAATGCGGATATTGAAGCGACGCGTAGCAATGCCCCAAAGGCGGCATTGCATGCGCTTTTGTTTTCTTTAATTAGACAGTGGCGACGAATAAAAAGCCTTTTAGCCCTGCGCTCAGTGTTCCACGCAAACCCTAAACCCTAAACCCTCCTCTACCTCTCCCTACTGCTACATCCAACGAACCCTAAACCCTTAACCCTAAACACTAAACCCTAAGCTCTCTATACATCTTAGCTGCGGCCTTCGTTACCCTTTAAACTTTGTTTACCTCCCGTCAGTCTGCCAACACCTTGGGGGCCCCCTGGGGGCCCCCTCTTTACCTCACCCCCTGTGGGGGGCCCCCTGAAGGGAGGTGCTCTGAGGGGCCCCCCGAAGCCCCTGGACCCCTTGGGGGGGCCCCCTGGTGGGGGCCCCCCTGAGACCCCCCGTGGTGGAGGCCTCCATGGGGGGGGCCCCCCTGATGGTTGCCGCCATGGGGGCCCCCCTGGGGGGGCCCCTGGTGATTGCCTTGGGGGCCCCCATCGGGGGGCCCCCCCCCTGTTTTGTCTGCAAGCACCACCGCCCAAGGAGGCATAAGAGTGCATGCATTAACATCTTCAGGGAGATAAGGAGGAAGCCCCCCTGGTACATTTCCGAGAATGTTTTTGCGGCCAAAAGGAGATGCTGCAGCAGCAGGAGCGCCTGCAGCAGCAGCAGCAGCAGCAGCAGCTGCTGCTGCTGCTGCTGCTGC
>NW_013550365.1:0-10235 GCF_000499425.1 Eimeria acervulina | reverse complement strand
CAGCAGCAGCAGCAGCTGCTGCTGCTGCTGCTGCTGCTGCAACGTCGCTGTCCTCGTCTAAAGCTGCACGTGCTGCTGCATGCAGACGGTTCTGCCGCAGCAGGTCACCTGCAGCACTACCAAAAGTTGTGGTGTTAGCAAGACGAGAGAGCCGCTGCAGATCCTGCAGCAAACAATAAACCCTAAACCCTAAACCCTAAACCCTAAATAAAGCCTAAACCCATTCTCATACTTTCCATAGGTGTCAGTCAAAACCCCGCAGTGCCAAACTGCTCATAAGCGTTAGGGTTTAGGGTTTAGGGTTTAGGGTTTGACCTGGGCAGAGGCTGGCTGCGGCACCTCCAGCTGCAGGTATTCCTGCAGCGCAGCAGCAGCATCTGCTTCTTCAATAACAAGAGCATATCTGCTTTGAGGGTTTAGGGTTTTCATAAACCCTAAACCCCTTAAATGCCTCCCTTGTGCTGCTCCTGCAGCTCTATACTCTACTATTTCTGCTGCAGAGTATAAGAGACGCAGAGCCTCCCCTGACAAGCACACAAAACCCTAAACCCTAAACCCTAAACCCTAAACCCTAACCCTAAACCCTAAATGCAAATAACAAAGCCTATACTCTACGGGCATACAGCAAACAATAAACCCTAAACCCTAAACCCTAAACCCCATATGCAAACCACAAACCCTAAACCCTAAACCCTATCAACCCGAAACATAAACAGCAGGCAACTATTAATTCCACGCAGCAACCCCAAAACCCTAAACCCTAAACCACAGCCTGTTCCTACGATACAAACCCTAAACCCTAAACCCTAAACCCTGCATCCCCACAGCACAAACCGAAACCCGAAACCAACTGGCACGTGCACCGCTGCAGTCGCCTAACCCCTAAACCCTAAACCCTAAACCCTAAACCCTCACGCTGAAAGAGGTCTACAAGCAGCGGGAGCACCTGCGGCTCCAGCTGCTCCTCACATCCAACCTGCAGCAGCAGCTGCTGCAGCAGCTGATGCAATTGGGGTGTAACTTCCACCCCTCCCCTGCTGCTGCTGTTGCTGCCGCTGCTGCTGTTGCTGTTGCTGCTGCTGCTGCTGCGGGAATCAGAAGAAGGAGGCCCCGACATGCCCTCAGCACCCGTGCTGTCAGGGCTGCGTGAAGCTGCTGCTGCTGCTCCTGCTGCTGCTGCAGACGCCGACACTGCATTTCCCCCTTCGCAAGGGGGCTCCGATGCCTGACCTGCAGCAGCAGCAGCAGCAGCAGCAGCAGGAGCCGAGGCTGCATGCACTGGAAGCAGACGCGGAGTATTTCTGCAGCTACAATATGTGCAACTTACGGGCTACTTGCTGCTGCAGCCTTTGCTGCTGCTGCTGTTGCTGCTGGTGTTGCTGCGGCTGCTGGTGTTGCTGCTGCTGCTGCGATGGCTGCTGGTGCTGCTGCTGCTGTTCCTGCTTCGGCTGCTGCTGCAACTGCTGCTGCAGCGGCTGCTGCTGGTTTAAATGAGAGCCTGGAGGGCCGATGCTGCGTTGATGCTGCAGAAGCTGCTGCTGCTGTAGCTGTTGCTGCTGCAGTTGCTGCTGCTGCATTTGCTGCTGCTGCAAGTGCTGCTGCTGCATTTGTTGCGGCTGCACTTGCTGCAGATTACGTGGCGCTGCAGCACTCGAAGAGTCCTTAGAAGACAGTCTCTGCTGCTGTAGCTGTTGCTGCTGCAGCTGCTGCTGTTGCAAGTGTTGCTGCTGCAGCTGCTGCTGCAGCACGGGCTGCTGCAGCGGTTGCTGCTGCAGCACGGGCTGCTGCATCAACGGCTGCTGAAGCCCCGGCTGCTGATGGAAGTCCGTCTGCTGCAGCGGCAAGGCGTGATGCTGCTGCTGCTGCTGCTGCGGCTGGTGAGGAAGTGGCGGGTGCTGCGGGTTTTGCTGCTGCTGAGGCACGACCTGCTGCTGCCATGAAGCAAAGCCAGAGAGAGGAGGGTGCGGATGCGGTTGTTGTTGCTGCAGCAATAGCTGTTGCTGCTGCTGCAGCAGTTGCTGCTGCTGTTGCTGCTGCTGCCATTGCTGCTCCGGAAGCCAGGCTTGCTGCTGCTCGGGCCACTGACTACGGGTTATCGGCTGCTGCAGCTGCTGCTGCTGCTGCGGATGGAGCGGTTGTTGCTGCGGCAGGTGTTGCTGCTGCTGCAGCTGCTGCTGCTGCAGCTGTTGCTGCTGCTGCAGCTGTTGTTGCAGCAGCTGCTGCTGCTGCCACGCCATGCTGGCATTCCCGCAGCTTGGATCCTTTGCTGCTGCTGTTGCTGCTGCTGCTGTTGCTACTGCTACTGCTGCAGCTGCATGCGCCGCTGCGGCGTTGCTGTAGATCTGCTGCAGCAGCAGCAGCTGCTGTTAAGGGAAATTTCAAGAATTATCTCTAATAAAAACAATAATAACAACTTAATAAAATAAAACAAGAAAACATCCTCCCTCATGTGCAGCTGCGTTTACTTTTGGGGCCCGGAGCTGCCTATACACCTGGGGGCCTCTGCATGCAACTAAAGCAGAAGAAGAAAGATATAATAGCAATAATAGACAAATCAAAACAAATATTACACTTCTTGCAATATTATATAAACACATTCGGCTGCATGTACACCCCAAAAAGATGTATATTTTATACATTAGCAGCTGCAGCAGCAGCAGCAGCAGCAGCTGCTGCTGCTAGGCGGATGGATAATAATATATATTTTTAATTGTTATACTACGAAAATGTTATATAAAATATAATAATAATATTATTATTAATAATACAGCCCTTAGATGCACAAATGCTTCTCTATACCCCAGCACTTCGTCGCTGTAGCTGAAATATATATTCATTATATATAGTATATACAAAAGACAAAGAAGAAACAGCAGAAAAATAATGAAGACAAACAAGAGACAGCAGAAGTATAATAAAGACGAAGAAGAGACGAAAGAAATATAATAAACAAAGAAGAGACAGCAGCAATATAATAAACACAGAGAAGAGACAGCAGCAATATAATAAACACAAAGGAGAGACGAAAGAAATATAATAAAGACGAAGGAGAGACAGCTACTTATCTCTCCTCGTCCTTCTCTCTCTGCTCTGTCTTTTTAATATTATTTATTTTGCTTCCCTGCCTTTATTATATTTATCTGTCTCTATTACACTCCTTCTCTGTCTTCATTATATTTCTTTTTGTGTATTATACTTCATCTTCTTGTTTATTATATTTCTTCTTTCTTTTCTTTATCACTCTTTGTTCTCTCGCCAGGCGATCCGCAGCCCCCAGCAGAACACAGCACAAACAAAGCCTCCCCAACTCCCTGCTAGCTAGCTAGCTAGCCAGCTAGCTAGCTAGTCACATGCCCCCAGCTAGCTAGCTAGCTAGTCACATGCCCCCAGCTAGCTAGCTAGCTAGCCACATGCCCCCAGCTAGCTAGCTAGCTCGCTAGTCACATGCCCCAGCTATCTAGCTAGCTAGCTAGTCACATGCCCTCAGCTAGCCAGCTAGCCGCATGCCCCAGCTAGCTAGCTAGCTAGCTAGCTGGCTGGCTACAGGCCCCCAGTTAATGCTCAGCTACCCACGGAGCCCTAAGGCCCCAGCTCAAGCCCCGTTGCCTAGCCGGGCACAAGGTGCTAGCAAGTTAGCTAGCTATCTGGGTAGATAGACAGCTAGCTAGCTAGCAAGTTAGCTAGCTATCTAGGGAGCTAGCTAGCTAGCTAGCTACCTAGCTAGCTTACTGGTTAGAAGACGTACAGGCATGGGTTACGAACTCCAAACCCTAATTCGTAAACCCTAAACCCTCATGCCTCCTGTTGCTGCTGCTGCTGCTGCTGCTGCTACTGCTGCTTTTGCTGCTACTACGACTACTACTGCTGCTGCTGCTGCTTTCGCGTTGCTGCACGTCTTGCATGCATTTGAAGCGCTGTGTATATAAAAATGTTATTTTTATTTTTTTTTAATTTGTTTTCTTCGCCGATCCCCCGCCGGTCGTGCCCATACCCATAGCAGCCTGTGCAGAAACACCCGAGGGTTTAGGGTTTAGGGTTTAGCTGCGAGTGCAGGAAGCTGCTGCAACGTCGTCTGGCGGCAACAACCATCAGCAGCAGCAGGAGCAGCAGCAGCAACAGCAGCAACATACAGCAGCAGCAACAGATCCGGTCCTGCACGTGTCAGCTAGGGTTTAGGGTTTAGTTAGGGTTTAGGGTTTACTTTGAAGCTATCATATATCCACCACTGAAGGCCCGTCAAAGTGCCGATCATCAAAACGCGAGTGCCTAAACCCTTTGTAAATAAATTACCGTAACCCATCTCGCGCGCCATCTGTCCAAACCTGCCCATACACCCCAAACCCTAAACCCCAAACCCTAAACCCTAAACCCTAAACCCTAAACCCTAAACCCTCATACGAACCCTTTGCCTTTGTTTTCTGCTTTGCCCATCAGGGAGACCAGCGAATCTGCTGGATGCGAAACCACCGCACAGATAACGCCAGACAAATAACCTGAAGAAATAAACAAATAAATAAATATAAATAAATAAATATAAATAAATAAATATATAGATAAATATAAATAAATAAATATGTATAGATATAAATCTATGCATGCACACATAAACAAATATTTATAAATATATAAAAGGTCACAGACAAACACACCAAACCCTAAACCCTAAACCCTAAACCCTAAATAACAACCAACCAAACAAAGCAAACAAATAAGCAAAATAAACAAACAAAACATATAAATAAACAAATAAATAAACACAACAAAACAAAACCAGCAGACAAACAAACAAAACAAGAACAAAAACAAGCAAGCAAACAAACAAACAAACAAACAAACAAACAAATAAACAAACAAACAAACAAACAAACAAATAAACAAACAAACAAACAAACAAATGCGTATAGTTACCTGAGGCAAAGGTTATTCCAAGCTGTGTGGACTTTGCGTAGGAGTCTTTCGGGTGTATGAACACCTTATCATAGAACAACTGCACAATCTTCTCGAAGAAGAAAAACTTCGCCATAGTATAAGGAATCTGTCGGCTCCATAGGGGTACTACTGACCCAAACTGAAGCACAAACAATCAGCATTTAATAATAAACAATAAACCCTAAACCCTAAACAACCCTATTATATACCCTATTAAAATCTCTGTGAAAAAATCTATAAAAAACTCTATCAAAAACCCTAATTTGAAGAAATGCACAACCCATATCTAAACCCTAAACCCTAAACCCTAAACCCTAAACCCTAAACCCTCGGAATTCCAGCAGGCGACAGCCACAGAAAATCTGTATGAAGTGTGTTTCTTCGTTTGTGTGTCTAAGCAAGCTGCTAACTCTTCGTTGTTTAGGGTTTAGGGCTTAGGGTTTAGGGTTTAGGGTTTAGGGTTTAGGGTTTACGGGGAATTTGGTTTCTTGTCTCATTTGCATCATTTTGCATGCAGCAGCGGATAGAGAGGTTGGGAAAGAGTTTTTTGGTGATGTTTGTATTTTTACTTTAATCATCTCTAGAGGACATAGAGCAACATCAGCAACAAATTCAGCAGAAGCAGAGGCAGCAAGCCAAACAGCACCTTTATTATTAGCATATGTTTGTTCTCCAGCAATATTACCATATAGATCTTTGAAGTATTCATACAAACCGAACTTGAATAAACCCTGCATACTATATCCTATAAATGTAGGCGCCCAACCTAAGCGAAGCCCTGCAGCACCTTCTTCACTTAATATCGTCCTAAACCCTGATATAAGTCCTTTATATTTTTCAGGGTTTACCTGCATGCGGCACTTTACAACATCTAAAGGACATACAGCTGTATGAGTTAAGCCGCATGATAAAACACCTCCTAGCATACATTTTAGATAATAAGAAGAATTATGAGGGGTAGGGTGAGGCTTTCTTGTTAAAGCCTCAGAATATCTTGCATTCCATACACCAGAGACACTCGACAAAGAAGGTGTTTCCTTGCCTCTAACTGCCATAGACCCATCGGTGAAGCTAGAAGAAGAAGAGGAGTACTGAGTAGATTGACTCATTTCTTACGATTACACCGATCAATCAATACAAAAAATATAAAATAAATTATATTTTTCACACATAAAATACAAACAAACAATATTTTCCTCCCAAATTACTCTTTTCTTACAACCCCCTATTCATGCATGCACAAGCTGCACATACACCGCAAATATGCATGCATTAGGCGGATAAACCCGAAGCCCCTACCACTCAATTTCAGAAGAATAAATCATTAATTAAAACTATTAATGATTTATTTTACCTTTTCTAAACTATTAAGACTCCATATTTATACACATTTTTTAAAAACCTTCTCTACAGTGTACAGACATCAGCAGCGCATCGACGTGTAAACAACGCACATTGCAGAATCTAAAAAGAAATTTATTTTACATTGACTATAATTCTTCTCCTTATGTTCAATTTAAACTCACAAAACTGATGCATTAAGGTCTACGAGACACGGTTTAGGGTTTAGGGTTTAGGGTTTAGGGTTTAGGGTTTAGGGTTTAGAGGGTTTAGCAAGAGGCATACGTTAGCAGATGAATCTCCTGCCGTACCGCCGCCTCTTGCGGTCTTCTCACCTGCAGCAACTCGCTGCAGCAGATATTTCATCCAGCTTTATCGGCAGCAACAGCGGCAGATGCAGCTACTGCTACAGCTGCACCAGCTGCAGCAGCAGCAGCTGTAACAGCAGCAATAGCAGCAGCAGCAGCACCAACAGCAGCACCTCCAAGATGCGCCAAGCGTTTGGTAGGCTGCAACCACCGCGCTATAGAGCAAACGCAGCCGCAGCATCAGCAGCAGCACCAGCAGGAGAAGCAGCAGCAGCAATAACAGCAGCAGCAGCAGCAGCAACAACAGCAGCAACAGCAACAGCAGCAGCAACAGCAGCAGCAGCACGCAGAGGGTTCGGAACCCTCGCTTCAATTTCTTCAGCTCATCAATACGCCCAAACCTACGATGCGGCCTTTCTACCCAAGCGCCTGCGGAAGATCAAAGTAAACCCTAAACCCTAAACCCTAAACCCTAATGCCTGCATGGAAGGCGCATGGAAATTAGGGTTTAGGGTTTAGGGTTTAGGGTTTAGGGTTTGTTTGCAGCTATTTTCTTCTCGGCCCCACGATGATCTCGCGGCGTATTACCACGAGAAATTAAATAAGGCTAATTCAAACCCTAGAACGATTATAAAGTAAACCCTAATAAACCCTAAACCCTAATAAACCCTAAACCCTAATAAACCCTAAACCCTAGTAAACCCTAAACCCCCACTGACCTGCAGGCTCTGTTACACTTCCGCGCCCGTCGAGGCGAGAGACTCTTGCGTGCGTGCTTGCTCCCATCGGGGTTTAGGGTTTAGGGTTTGCAGCTTAGGGTTTGTGGTTTAGGGTTTAGGGTTTAGGGTTTAGGGTTTGTGGTTTAGGTTGTATCGGCGCTACAGCCGCGCTGATGATGAGGCAGACTACAAGTGGTTGGTGCGGTGTTTCTGTCAACTAGGAAATGTCTTTGGCTTTAATTCCTTCTGGTAAACCCTAAACCCTAAACCCTCATAAACCCTAAACCCTCATAAACCCTAAACCCTCATAAACCCTAATAAACCCTAAACCCTCCGCTAAGGGGTGTTTTATGCGCAGGGCCCCGCGAGACAAACAGCAAGTCCATGCGCTGCCTTCTTTCAAACACCTCGTCTTCGATTTAATAGAAAGAAAAGAACAGATACAGGCAAGGGTTTAGGGTTTAGGGTTTAGGGTTTAGGGTTTAGGGTTTCTTAAGGATTCGCTGAATGACACCCTTAGAGTTTGTCGTTTAGGGTTTAGGGTTTAGGGTTTATGCGTGGTGCGGCGATAGAAGTTCCTCTGCAGCTTAATGCCCAGGGTCTGACGATCAGGGTTTAGGGTTTAGAGTTTAGGGTTTAGGGTTTAGGGTTTAGGGTTTGGGGTGTCTGTACAGCCGGAGATGGTCCCCCGCATGCTTTATGCAATGGCAGCGTTGGAGTACCGCTCATATCATTTGCTGCCGACTTTGCTCGAGCACATTGATGCAAACCTGCATGTACACCTCAAACCCTAAACCCTAAACCCTAAACCCTTGGTCCCTGCTGGCAAGACATTTGAGCGCAGCTGTAGCAGCCTACGGCGATTGGGATGCTGCTGGTGCTGCTGCTGTTGTTGCTGCTGCTGCTGTTGCTGCTGCTGCTGCTATGTTTGCTTCTGCATTAATTCCTGCTATGTTTGCTGTTTGATTCTGCGTTTCCTTCTGCTGCGTCTACTTCTGCTGCTGCTGTTCCTGCTGTTGCTGCTGCTACTGCTGCTTCTGTTGCTGCTGCTGTTGCTGTTGCTGCTGCTGCTGTTGCTGCTGCAGCGGTGGCGTCTGCCTACTGCATGCAACATGGCGCTGTGTCTCGCTTTGCTTGGAGTCGGAGATAATTCAGGTGAATAAAAAATAAATAATAATTTAATTAATTTAATTTAATTTAATTTAATTTAATTTAATTTAATTAATATAATTTAATTTAATTTAATTATTTATATTTATTTATTTATATTTATTTATACACCGATCCTTACCTTCCTCTTGAACTCTTAACTTCTAAATATTATTAGAATATATGGATTATAAATTAATTAATATAAATTAAAACAAATTAATATTGATTAATTTATATTTATTTGTTTGTATTTGTTGAAGGCAACAACGCATTCGGCCCCTCAAACTGTCTGTCCAGAGATTACTCCGGTATAATAAACCGCTTGGCTTTGCATGTATATGCATGCATGCAGCAGCCGCTGCTGCTGCAGCAGCAGCTCGAACGTGCAGCACCAGCAACAGCAGCAAATCCACATTACTCAAACTCCCCCACTACCACCAGCAGCAGCAGCAGCAGCAGCAGCAGCAGCAGCAGCAGCAGCAGTTTGTTGCCGGGAGGGGGTTTTGTTAAGTACTTAGATGCATTTGGATGTACAGCGTTCGATAAAATTTCTCTTGCATATGCACTCGCCATCACCAACCAATATGAATGGTATCTTATCCTCCTGCTGCTGTTGCTGCTGCTGTTTCTGCTGCTGCTGCTGTTGCTGCTGCTGCAGGGGATGCTGCTGTTGCTGTTGCTGCTGCTGGGGATGCTGCTGCTGCTGTTGCTGCTGCTGTGGATGCTGCTGTTGATGCTGCTATTGCTGTTGCTGCTGCTGTGGATGCTGCTGTTGATGCTGCTATTGCTGTTGATGTTGCTGTTGCTGCTGCTGTTGCATTTGATGCTGCTGTTTCTGCTGCTGCTTTTGTTGATGCCGTTGCTGCTGTTGCTGTTGCTTGTGCTTGCCTTTAGTTGAAGGGTTTAGAGTATTAGGGTTTAGGGTTTAGGGTTTTCAACGGTTATTTGTTTGCTTTTGTTTTTTTTTGCTTTTGTTTGCAGCGGCCTCGAGGAGGGAAGAGAAGAAAACTCGCCAATCGTTTTCTTCATCAAAAAGGCATGCCAGCAGGTCAGCAGCAGCAGCAGCAGCAGTAGCAGCAGTAGCAGCAGCAAGAATAGCTGCACCAGTAGTAGTAGGAGTAGTAGTAGTAGTAGCAGCAGCAAGAATAGCAGCAGCAGCAGCAGCAGTAGCAGCAGCAAGAATAGCAGCAGCAGCAGCAGTTGCAGTAGCAGAAGTAGCAGCAGCACGAGCAGCAGCAGCTGGAGTAGCAACAGCAGCAACACGAGCAATAGCAACAACAACGAGAGTAACAGCAGCAACAGCAGCAGCAGCAGCAAACGAGAGAGTCTTGTGGTTTAGAATCTGTCTTCAAGAACAGAGCTTTTGCTGCATATGCATGCAAATCTTTTGTTTGTTTTTGCTGCTGCGGTGTACTTCAAATTAATTTGTCGCTCGGGTGTACATACACCTGAGAGTTATAATATATATATAATATACATATATATATATATATATGTTATACATGCACATATGCATACAGATCTCTCTCTCTCTCTCTCTCTATATATATATATATTAATTTATATATGTACTCCTCTTTCTAAATAAATATATATATTATATATTATTATACATTATATATATTATATATATATTATATAATATATTCGGGTGTATGTGCAGCTAACAGAGGAGACGCTTGAGCACAGCGGTTGGTTGCAGCATTATTTATATTTTCTTCTTTACCTCGCAGATGTTGAGAAGCCTGCAAACGAAGTTCAAATTAAAAAGTAAAGATCGGAAGAG
>NW_013550366.1:0-3838 GCF_000499425.1 Eimeria acervulina | reverse complement strand
TAATTAATATATTATTTTTATTTTTCTTATTTACAAAGGTAAATATACACCGCAGTTCGTTCAGCAAAACCCTAAACCTTCATACTTTCGCTGCGTGTGGGCTTATATATGCTGCAGCAACAGCAACCCTTATTAAATGCCTGGACGAAAATATATAAATTTGAATGAAAGTATTATTAATAAATAAAAACAAATAAAAAACAAAGAAAAACAGGTTTTTATACAACAATTCATACGGTGCTGATATATATAGCTGTCTATATATACACATATTATATTTGCTTCTGCTGCGGTGTACATACAGCGCAGCGCAGGTACGCAGCGGCTCCTCGCCTATCTTGATTATAGAGTTTTTAATTGGGTTTAGAACGAGACAAGAATAAATAATAGAATTAATTTATGTTTACAGAGGCCCTGAAGCTGATTAAGGAGTTAAAATGCGTCTCTGCTTCTCTCTGCTTATCTCGCTGTTCGTAGTTGTATTCTCTGCTGTCTGTACAATGCATACTGCTTCTGCAGCTCCTTCGGGTGAAGACCTGCAGCAGAAGCTGCAGAGTGCCTCACAGGTGCCTTCAAACCCTAAACCCTAAACCCTAAACCCTCAGCAGGCTTGACGGCTAAACCCCTACGCTCAGTTTCATGGGGGCCCTCTAAGGGGGGGCCCACTGCTATTCTTCTTCCTTTATAAACCCTAAACCCTCGTTTTAATGCCTCTACTTCTTTACTAAACCCTAATATATTATTCTGTGTCTCTTCCTGTGTGATAAACCCTAAACCCTTGTTTGTCTGTCTGTGCTGGTCTACCGGCACCTAAACCCTCATTTCTCTGCTTCTTCTCTCTCCAGCAAACCCTAAACCCTCGTTTCTGTATCTCTACTTCTTCACCAAACCCTAAACCCTCGAATTGTCTCCGTGCCTCACACAGGAGGTATTAGGTTCTGTTTGTCTATGTGCGGGCGTTGAGTGCTAACTTTCCAGTGGTTTGCTCCTCTTGAGGGTTTAGGGTTTAGGGTTTAGGGTTTAGGGTTTAGTGTTTATGTTTGGCTTTGGTCGCTTATAGGTTTTTGTGCAAACGGTTTTGAATTTCGGGTGTTTTCTCGGCCCACTCAGGGTTTAGGGTTTAGGGTTTAGGGTTTAGGGTTTAGGGTTTGTGCGTTGTTTAGGTTGTAGAGTTCTCGCATATCGCTGGATCTGAAGGTGGTGATACAGCAGAAGTGCGTGTACGTGTGGGGTCTACAGTAGCAGTACGCGTCCGGTGTACAGGGGGGCATAGAGCAGTCATGTTATCTGCTGAGAAGGTTTCTGCTGCAGCAGACTCAGATGCAGCAGCAGCAGCAGTAGCAGCAGCAGCAGAAAAAGCAAAACAAATCCCTTCTTCTTCAGAAGATGTTCTTAAACTCGTTGAAGAGGGGCCTCCAATGCCGGAGGGTCTTTCTGTTGTTCTACCAACCCCTTTTACTGGTTAGTATATTATAAATATAAATAGTAATACTAATATTAAGATAAATAAATAAATATTAATATGTACATACAGTTTCTTTCTGTCTCTCTTCGCTTCTTAAGCACCCGTGCTGTCTCCTTTGTCTCTTACTGTCTCTCTCTCTCTCTCTCTCTATATATATATATATATAAATATATATAAATATATATATATTTATATCTTTATCTCTGTTCTTCTCATTCTTATTTTGACGCGTCTCTGTTGTTTTTGTTGTTTTGTTGATTTTGTTTTTTTGTTTGTTTTTGTTGTTTTGCTGTCTCCTCATCTTCTCGCTTTGTTATTTTATGCTGTCTCTCTTTCTGTCGCACTTATATATATATAAATTTATATATATATATATATATTAGTGCTAAAGATCTGCATATAATAAATAAGAATATAAAAATATAACAATAGCCATAAATACATTTACATCTAACTATAGATCCAAATATAAAAAACAAATAAATAAATATATATAAAATATAAACATAAAAACAAATAAACTTAAATCTAAATAAATAAATAAATATAAACTAGATAAATAAATATATATATATATATATACATATACACATATATATCTACATATTTACATATTTATATATATATATATATATATATATATTTGCATATTCATTTATACTTTTATATATTTATTTATATTTATTTATTTATTTATTTATATTTATTTATTTATATTTATTTATTTATTTATATACAGGTCCGAATGCTGAGGGTTTGGGTTTGGTTGGTGCTCCGACTCCTTACGTAAGTACAGTAACTGTAGATACAGCTGGACTGTATACAGTTCTTTTCGGCAGTGTTCGGCCTTGGGCGCCTCAAGGAGGGGCTGTCTTTGTCTTAACGATTATTGCTGTACCTGAGTGAGCATTAGGAGGTTAAGGGGTATATATATATATATGTATTATATGTATATATATGTATATATAGATGTATTATATGTATATGTATATATATAGATTAAGATATAGATATGTAGATATATCTGTCTATCTATATCTATATATATATATATATACGAAGATAAGGAGATCAAGGGGTAAAGATATAGATATAGAGATCTATCTATCTATCTATCTATCTATCTATCTATATACATGTATATATATGTATATATGCATACAAAGATATATCTATACCTATATATCTGTCTATCCATCTATATATATCTATATATCTATATATCTATATATCTATATATATGTAGATATAGATATATAAGTCTGGCTGTCTCTGTCTTTTTCTGTTTATTTGTGTGTCTCTCTGTCTGTCTCCTTTTGTTGCTGAATGTCTGTGAAAACGATT
Source organism: Eimeria acervulina (assembly GCF_000499425.1). Taxonomy (NCBI): domain Eukaryota; phylum Apicomplexa; class Conoidasida; order Eucoccidiorida; family Eimeriidae; genus Eimeria; species Eimeria acervulina. The sequence goes on along the minus strand of NW_013550366.1, from coordinate 1,029 downwards.
AAAAGGAGACAGAAGGTTAATGCTGATTTGTTTGTCTTGTTCGTCTCTTTGATTCTGATAATGCATGCGAAACTATGAGGGACAGATATAGACAGATGGAAAGATAGAGAGAGACAGACAGAGACAGACAGAGACAGACAGAGACAGACAGAGACAGAGAGAGACAGAGACCCTCTTATCCCTCCTCCTGCTGTCCCTCTATTTGCGTTTAAGTTGATGCTGAGAGTTTTTTCTGTCTCCTTTCAAACCATCTCTCTAACATCATGTCGGCACTGCATATACACTGCAATAAACCCCAGACGCCAGCAGCAACCGCTGCTGCTGCTGCTGTCTCTGCAGCAGCAGCATCTACTGCTGCTGCTGCTGTCTCTGCAGCAGCAGCATCTACTGCTGCTGCTGCTGATACTGCTGCAGCAGCAGAGACACCATGCAGATGCAGGAAGCGGACGTTTTCTTTGACTTGGTGCTGCACAGTAAACCTGCTGCAACTTTTGCTGCTGCTGCTGCTGCTGCTGCTGCTGAGATCTGCTGCAGCACTCGCTGCTGCTGCTACTGATTTGTCTACACTAAGAGCAGGAGAAGCACTGAGGGTAAAGTGCTGCTGCAGCAGACTGTAGTTTGTTAGCTGTCTTCATTTTAGGTCGCGCGTTCGATTCCCAGCAAATGTAATTTTATTATTTAGGATAATATAATAATAATAGTAATAATAATAATAATAATAATACTAGTAGAGTTGCTGGCTGTCTTAATATAATAGATTATTAAATTTAGTTGTATTTATATTCTATTCATTATATTTAGGCCGTTAGGAGACAAACAAATACACAAAAAAATAATGAAGACAAGAGAAACAGCTGTCTCCTTGTGGTGGTTCGTCCGCCCCAATAAAGAAAAGTATATATATATATATATATATATTACGTATATATGTATATATATATATACATGTTATTGTGTATATATGTATATGTATATATATATATATAATATATACAGTAATGCGTAGTTTGTATATATGTATGTGTATAT
>NW_013550367.1:6536-10434 GCF_000499425.1 Eimeria acervulina | reverse complement strand
AGCAGCCATAATACGTGTTCATGCTCTGCATACCCCAACAAGGGCGGCTGCCGAAGTGCCAACTGTCTGGGTCGACTGCCCAAGAACTTACTGTCTAAGTTCTATGCATATTGTAGTGGGATAAAGCCATGCGCCAAGACGGCCTTGTATACCCTATACAGCATAAGCACAGACAACGCTGAAAGCTCAAATGTACTCGTACTCGATACCCTGCTCATAACCGCACCCTCAAACATTACACCAGGGCCTTAAATCACGTAGCGTATTTCCATGTGAGACGAACGTTTAGCATCCAAATTACTGTTGCAACCCGGAAAAAGCCATTGCACAAAAGTCAGCAGGAACACTAACTGCAGCAGATGCGGAGGTTAAGATGAAAGCAGCAACTCTTGGCGAGACCTGTCGAAGGAGCAGCGCCAGTCATATTGGGGTTTAGGGTTTTATGCAAATATGCAACCTGGATTTCCAACTAAATATTATATATATACTTTCATTCGTTAGAATTACTTCAAAAACAAAAATTAATATTTACTTCCTGTTTATCTGAAAAAATGACTTAAAAATATTTTTTGAATATACAAGAATATTATAAAAATTTAATTTATCTAATATTCTTGAATCACGTTTAGACGATATACTAATAAGAATTATTTTCTAATTTACTATTTAATAATAAATATTTTATTTATTATCCCATTTTGCTCGCTGACTTATCTATATTTCATTCTGGACAAGATTAATTCATCCGGGTTCGGGTTCTTAATTATAAACAATTGTTGTTATACTAACAACAATTGTAAATAACTCTCATTAACTATTTTTCCTAGAGAATATATTTTTATTTATTTTAAATAAAAAATCATTTATTATTATATTTTTTGTTTTACCTAATTTTAAAGTTTTAATATTACAAAATTATATTTTAAAAGATTTTTTAATTTAAAAACAAGGTAGTTGAGGGTGAACCAGTGGCTGAACAAAAAATGAGTCTTGTCTTAAATAGAGGTATTTCTATGGCTAGAGTACGTAAGGAAAAGGAAAGGTTAACCGTCTGTCAAGCTTGCGCTCATTGTAGAAGATTCCGCACTGCAGCCTCCCGAAAGAGTTTGGGCTGTGTTTCAATCCCAATGTGACTGGCCCCCTTCTTAGGGAAACTACTGATCTTCGCTAATTTGATATTAAGCTTCTGTAAAAAGTGAGTCAAATCTCAAAGCACTAGAAGACATGAGAAGTATTATATTATTAGGTGACACTAAAATTGGAAAAATAGCTATATAAATTTATATCTTCAATGGGTGTTACAAATGAAAAAGAAGAGAGCTGCTGCTGCTGCAGGCGGGACCACGCCAGCAGCAAAAGCAGCAAAACCGGCAGACGCAGGGCTGGAAGCCAATCCGGACGCCGCTGCCCTAGCAGCCATGGGGTTGCCGACTCCCTTCAGGGAATGCAGGCTTTCTCAAAGCCGGCTCAACTTACGAATGCGGCAGCAGCTGCAGCAGCTGTAGCAGCTGCGGCCGCTGCAGCAGCTGCAGCACGCGCACGCTGACGTTGCGGCTGCAGCTACCCACTAAAGTGTGACCCAGAACCACTAACTCCTGAAGCATCAGCGTTAAGCCCTTGCCAAAACCGAGTCGGGGTGACGCCCTAAGGGCAGTGAGGGACAGGCGTTCTGCTGGATATGAGTCACAAGGCGGCGTGCGTTGGCAGGTGCTGGAGCCCAGTCCAGCAGACCTGGTGTGCAGCATGAAGCGTTCACATACATATATGTACTATGGATATATAAAGCGTAGCAACAGCTCATTTGCTACCATCCACACTTAAGAAGCTGCGCTGGGGCTGTGTTTAATTAGGCCTCTTGCAGCAGCAGAACCTTTTCGGAGCGGATGGCATGCATCTTCGTTTGCTTTTATTTCGTTGTCTTCGGGAGGAAAAGGAAGTGTTTGAGGAAGACAGTGGCAACATAGTTCGACAAGGGGACTTAGGGAGGATTGTACGTCGGGCTGCCTCGCTACAGCACGAATTACAGCAAGAATGCTGCAACTCCGGAAAGACCTCTTCCCCGCCCCCCCCCCTCCTGCCAACAGCCCGACGGCCTTGAGCGGTTGTGCTCAGGGCCGCTAGAGACAGGTGGGGAGCTCAGGTGATGCTGAACTATTGACATATGCCCTCTCGCTCAGTTGCAGCTCCTAAGGGCCCTGGGGGCGACAATATCTGCTGCAGTTCATGTGACCGCGAGGCAGATTAAGGCAGCAGAGGGGAGTGCGTAGCCCCTCCCCACGATTTTTGGGGGTCTGAGGGAGACCGTTGTTTTGTCGGAAGGCGAATGCTTTGAATAACTCAAATGATGATCCACCAGACATTCATTCAGCCGTTTGCCTGTTCAGAGTTCGATATGCATCAACGATAGGCCACCGGCAGGGAGACGAGGAACTCCTAAGTGTCTTAGCTGGGACAGCAGTAACTTCAGAGGGCACAACGTGTGTCGTCGTGGAGTAGCTGTTTCGCTTTGGGGTTTAGGGTTTAGGGTTTGGCGGTTAGGGTACAGGGTCAAGAGCCCAGGGGCTGAGTTTAGGGGTTGAGATTCACCATGGAACGCATCTCAGTCCTTTGACAAATATCGCTGTTGCTGAAGAAGCCAGCACCACCTCAAAGAGAAATGGCTGAAAATGCAAATCGACACGGGAAGGAAACACAAAGAGCAGCAGAGAAACAGCAAGAGGGATAAACAGACGCATAAGCTTTGAATGCAAAACGCAAGGCTTGCAGCAAAGCTTCCCCGCGTTGCTCGAGCAAAACGTGTGCTACTGATCAGCAGCACCAGCATCATAATCAGGAGGCAGCTACGGTGCATCTGAGGAAGCGGCTGCTAATGCGAACAGTAGCCCCAGCAGTGGATGAGGACAGACCTTACGGAGAGAATTTACAGCAGGGGACAGCATGGGGGGCAGGAGAAACAGCAAGGGGATGAGCGACAGGGCGTCGACAACCATTTGAAGCAGCACCGGCGTCTTCTTCCTCGGCGCGACTGCCATAGGCAGCCGCTTCTGCTGCACAGAAGCAGCAACAGCAGCAGTAACAGCAGCTGCACCAGTAGCGGAACCGACATCCTGACGCTCAGCGGAAGGCACGCCCTTCCAGGCACTAATTGTCCGCGCGGCCTTTTTTCAGCATTGCTTGCTGCTGCTGCAGCTGCTGCTGGTGCTAGTGCACTCCGTCAGCATCTGCAGCAGCTGCTAAGCTCACCCCCTGTGGCTGCAGCACGGCGAACCTCACAGCAGGTGTGTCTGTCTCCGCAATAAGAAGAGGGCTAAAGAGAGCTCTTCAGCCTCACCTTATTGCGGACACACAATTCTGCTGCCTGTTTTCGCTACTGTTGCTGCACCTTTTGTTGCTGCTTTTGTCGATGTCCCTGTTAGTCCTGTTAGCAATTGTACCCATAGCCGCTGGAGCACACGCTGCTTGGTAGCAGCGCCATTGGAAGTATAAGAAGTAGCGGCTTCAGCAGATGCGGCTGCAGCAGCAAGATACATCTGCTGGTGCTGCGATGGGAGGCAGCAGTTCCTTGCCTCAGCGGCTTGAAGGGGCTTGTCTTCCTTTTGAGGAATTCATGGCCAGTGCTGGCGTTCTTCAACAGACCGTGGAGCTGTAACAAGACAGCCCGGTGAGCAACTAAAGCTGCATCCGCAGCCACCTGCAGCTGCTGCGACTTCTGTTGCTGCTGTTGATGTTTCCGCGCACGCCAACGAAACGGTCATCCCCCAACTGGCTTGGGGGCCCCAGCAAAAAAGAGCTGCAGCAACAGTTTCCCGAACACTCGCACTTCTTCTGTAGCCGCTACTGTTTATACAACTTCTGCTGCAGGGAGTACTGCCGCTGCTGCTAGAGTCTTGCAGCAGAT
>NW_013550367.1:0-6436 GCF_000499425.1 Eimeria acervulina | reverse complement strand
GGGAGTACTGCCGCTGCTGCTAGAGTCTTGCAGCAGAAGGCAACAGCACAGGCTACCACTATCAGCAGTAGGAGAAACAGCAGCTCCAGCACGGGTGCATGCAACACTGCGTTGCCGTTGCTACTGATGCCCGTCTCACAGGCTTCCTAATCTAGCACGAGGCTGATTCTACCGTGAGAATTTCCGTCGTCCCCCAAGGAATAACCATCGCGGCATTCTTCACGTGAGGGGCCCCGTACTGGGAGTCAGTCACCTAGTGGCCCTCAACTGGGTGCTCCGGGTCCTCCACTTGCGCGCCCCTTGAGTCAACGGAACTGAAGGGAGCCAAGCGACCATAGAAAAATACGGCAGGCAGAAGTGCAACAATTAACGGACGCAGAGCGACGTGGGGGAGAGTGAATGGAGGAAACTGGAGAGAGGCAGATGCGATTGAAGTGAGACCGGCGGGAATGGGAACACAACCGGACACGAATAGAGACAAAGAAAAAAAGACAGAATATGTAGGAGGCCCAAAGCTACGGGTAAAGGCAGAGTAACGGCATAGACAGGAATAAGCACGGCAACGGACAAAACCAAAGGGAGGGGAGAAGCCAACCAAACGGCCGAGAACTAGCTGGCGGGCGACTGGCTTATGCTCACGCTGCGAGTCCCGACTCTGTTCACTGCGTGGTTGCTTCTTCAGGCATCTCATACGCCTTTGCGAGCGCCGTCCTACTACAACGGCTCAAGGCGGTAGTCGTGTGCTGCTTTTGGTGATGTCTCGCAAGTATTAACTACTACTGCAGGTCATCCAGGATCGGAGGTCTTTGAACAATCCTAACTGTTGCTCCGAGAATGAAAGTTAATCTAGGGATAACGCGTTGATCTCCAGGGAAAGGTCGTATTGACTGGGAAGGTTGGCACCTGAATCTCGGCTCGTCGCATCCTGAAGCTAAAGTAGGTGGGAAGGCTTGGCCTGTTCGCCCAAAAATGCGGCACGTGAGCCGGGATCAGAACGCCGCGGAATAGCTCGGTCCATATCGGGTGTAGGCCTGAAAACACTAAAACGTTTCCAATAATTTGTTGTACTGATGGGTTCATCGCTAGCTAATCCTTTAGACTGAAAAATATTTTTGATTTGAAAGAATTAATATTAGTTTTTCTCACTTCAGCATGCTCAATACATTCAAAAATATTACCGAACATGCTGGAAAACTCATTGAGGTGAATTTTCTGTTTACCTAGTTAGTAGGACAATAGCTTACGAAGGCGAAGGCCATTGAGTGGGTGCCCTGCAAGAGGCGCCCGCCACACTGGGATTGAAAAGTAGCCCCAATACACACGGGAGGCTGCAATGAGGAATTCTGCAATCAGAGCAAGTTTGACGGGGTACCGTCCCTTGAGGGGAAACAGCTCATTATAGTTGTAAACTTGTTTTGTTGAAGTGAACACTGGCACTTGCTTCTGAATCCGCTCTGGCTGCACTTGCTGCGTTTGCTGCACTTTTCTGTTGTGTCTGCTGCTGCTACGCTTCCCGCTTCTGTGCATCTTTCTGCTGCGTCTTCTGTAGCTGTGCGTCGTGCTGCAGCACCTGCTGAAGCTGCTGCTGTTGATAATGCTCCTACCGTTGCTACGCTTTGTGCTGTTGCGTATGCTGTGGCTGCGTCCACTGCCGCATCTGCTGTTGCTGCGCTTGCCGCTGTTGCGCTTACAGTAGAAGCGTCTGCCGAAGTTGCAACTGCTGCTTCTGTGCTTGCTGCTGCAGTGCCTGCTACGTGGGCGGCTGCTACACCCATTGCTTCCGAGCCCGCCGTTGCTTGGCGGCTACCTCTGCCCCTAGTGCACACTTGATTTTGGGGGATGATGTGTGTCTTAGGGTTCATACATGTTAATTTAATGAGTGTATATTGCATGCCATGCTGGAAAAATATTCCCAGAAGCGCCCCAATTGTGTCTGTCAGAAGCAGGTTCATGAATACCTACTTGGCCCTAGTAGGCAATCTGAACTAGAGCAGAAGTACAGCTGTCTGCAGTGTTCCTGTAGACACCAAGGGTGAATTTTTGTGGTTTAGCGGACTGCACGTCAAGTCGAACCTCTGATAAGATCACGGACTTTCGGTAGGAGAACCTGAAAAAAGAATGCTCCGAACATGTATTTTTAATCAAAAGCTAGCTAACAGAAGCTCCGCTTCTGTCCAAACCCAACGAAACACAAGCTACTCACAAAAACCCACCTATGCATCCTTATATTTCCTACCATTTATGCATTACTGAAGTCCTCTTGGTGGTCTACCTCGTATGAATAAAAACAAGTACACTGCCTGCTTTCTCTTAGCGAATGCGCCCGGGCAGCGTCGGTGTCGGCGTACATTGAATAGGAAACCCACAAGGGAAGTTGGCCATCATCTCCAGTATTAAGTCATATTCTATATCACACACTATTGGGAATTGTTGTAAACTGGGTATCTATAAAAGATTTGGCGGGTCGTACGAGGCAAGGCACCAACAAAATCCTGGGCCCGGCAACAGCAACGAGCATCGATACTCTGAAGGATGCATGCATTCAGCGCAGACGAGCGCGGCCGTTCCTCAACAGGAAACACTGCCAGAAACATGTATCGGCATAGAAAAACCATTTTTCTTGCTAATCAACAAAGCAACCATTGTCAATGCAGAAATGTATTCTTCCCTTCCCCTTTTCTTCGGTGCTCACGCGCCTCTTGCCGCTCGCGGCGAGGGGGGGCAGCTAGCAGACGATCCCCGCTCCGGCATTGACGTATCTCATGCGCAGCATGAGCTTTCTTTTCCCAGTGACAACTTATTCTCAAAAAGAGCCACGCTAAAGCTTGCTAGAGGGACTGTTGCAATAGCTCGTCTGTTTGCCATCGCTGCTGGCGTGGTATTCCTGGTTTTACAATGCTTCAGAGCAGTGACGTCCGGCAGGATTAAGAAGAATCAAGGGGCAACAGCACGGAGGGTTGCTGAGGGAGAACGGGCCTCTTGCTCTGTGAGTCACCATGTTGAGAGAACTGCACACACTGCAGCTTCGCCCGTTTTGCCCGTGCCCGCCGCCGTCAGCGGCAGATTGTATAGCCGTAGATACATTGCTGCACAAAAACGCAGAACACCGCACACCTTCAGAAGCAGGGTTCATGCATGAAGACTCTGAATAACAGATCCATATGGCCTCGGCGCATTTGACGGTGCAGGCTGCGTTTGAAGCCCTCTTGCATGCGAACTACATCTTGACAGCTACTGAAATGAACATGCGTTTTGCTGCGTAGATGCCGTAGCTGCAACCGGTGCCAGATCACCCTCCTCGTTAGTCGGTTGCCCATGCTTGCCGAATTGGAAATATGTATTCCATAATGCTTTTTTTTTGTTTATTTGGTGGCTTGCTGGCCGAGAGTGCATATAGTGCTGGCTAGCAGTGTGTGTGTTGAGCGGGCAAAGGATACATCTACGCTCCATCAGTGCGCAGACGACCTCCCGGCAACTGCGTAGGCCTCGTGGGAATCTAGCTAGGGCGCCCTTGCCGCTCTGTAGGGTGCCACTGTACGCCTGGGAAGTAGGATGCGTTTTCCGATAGAGTGCGTATGCCCTACAAAAAGTGAAACACTGCACGCCTGCGGGACTTGTGAACGCAGTGCTGGGCAGCGACCATTGCCGGCCATGAATTTCAAGCCCTTGGCAGTGGCAAGCAGGGCCGTTTTGGAGCTAGACACCGCTTGACTAGCGCGTTCAGGAGGGCTTGTCATCTGGAAGGCCTCGCACATGACGCTAGTTGTTAAGTGCAGCGTCACAAAGCATCGGATGCGGGCATTGCTGAGCCGCTGGAAAATGTAGAAGGGGCTGTCTTCTGTGCTTCACAACTGACTGCCTGTAGTTGAGATGATACTTAAGGCAGTAGGCTAGCTCGTCACCGCAATGCGCAGCAGTCCAGCATTGAAGCCACATAGTTAAGCTTCCGTGAGTTGGCGCTTATTCCAGATTTAGAATAGCGTTTTGGACATGGCTTTGCCCGGATGCCTGTTCAGGACTATCGACATCGCCTTGACGTTTTCTTGGCTTCCTAGCCATGCATGCAGAAACGTGAGGACATCTTTTGTATGGAGTACAGTGTAGGTGGACCCACACGTTGTACTGCTCTAGCAGTACGCGATGCTGCGCGTAACCAAGTATCCATGGCTGCTTTCGAGCAAGCGCGTGTGTACGTGTGTTAACGAAGGGAGTGACGTCCAACTCGCTGTCTCCATGCTGGCGTGCACACCTCGTAGTGTACACTGTTGTGCAGGATGTGCGTACACGCACAGGTGAACGGACTCTCACACAGCTCCTCTAGGGGAGGGGGGTGTCGCGCCGTCGATTAATTGTTTTGCCTTGCCTGGCCAGTGCGGGCAAACTGAGCGGCGAGCTCGTAAATTGCATAGTGTGTAGTGATTACGGTTCCGCTGTCAGGAAGGTTTGTACGAGAGAAAACATGAGGCATGTGTTGAGCTGCGTCAAAATCTTGGCTGAAATTAGGCTTCTTCAACTGGTCTGGTACACACGGTTGTTGGTGGACCTTCGAGGAGGCATGCGGCTCCTGCGGGCGGCCAAGCACATCTTCCTGGTGTGATAACTAATTGCTTTTGGCGACTTAGCTGTTGGAGAGTATGGATAGCTGAGTGAGAGCGTTTGGCGAGGTCGGGGTGGAAGACACTAAACGTTGAAAGTGCTCGTTCGCGGTTATGGCTAGAGCGCCTGTATGGTGAGCGTTTGGTAACCTTTCAAAATCCGGGTCATGCTAAGCCAGCAGTTGAATTGCTCCATGCATTTTTGCCTCTGATTTGGAGGTGCAGCTCAGCCTTTCTTGCGGGGGACCTATCCGCGTTGTTCTAGCAGCCGTTTTAGCCTGCGAGGCACCCTATGTAATTCACATGGCAGGCGCAAGAGTTCCGAACAGGCGGCACTCCATCTCGTTTACAGCCGTTATATTGCATTATTGGAAGCAGGGTCAACTCGCCAAACGCCTTCGCAAGACCGGACATGTAGCTGTGGAGGCCCTACGCAACCGACCTAGCTGGCTTCCGTGCATTCAGCCCTGCAGTATGCATGACGAACCGTGTAGTGTGCTATTTGCATTAAGACAGCCAATACAATGCCCATGCCGTAGCTCGCGAGACGCCCCAGCGGGAACCGGTGGTGCGCCACTATCTCTTTTGTCAGTTGCCTGTGGAAACTGAGCTGGGCAATAGCATTTCATGCTACTTTGGGGACTCGTTTGCCAAATTGCTGGATTAGGCAGAATCCAGGGATGGTGCGCTGTGTGCATCGAATGTTAAGGGAACTTTTTCCGCCTTGGCAAGCGCCCCTGGCTTCCAGGAAGTGCGTCGCCAGCATCTCAAGATTTGGCCGACATATGCACTGGCCTAAGAGCTATTTGGTGGGCAAAAGCTGACACAACTGTTGCTGTGTGCTTGACCCGGTATTTAGTGGTGCGCTTGCGCATGCGATGCGCTGGTGTGCGTGTGAGGCAATGGAAGCTGGATACTGTTGGCTGGTTCATGCTAGGCTGTGTAGCATTCAGCGTATATTGCCACACAGGACGTGCGGATAGCTTGACCCGGTATTTAGTGGTGCGCTTGCGCATGCGATGCGCTGGTGTGCGTGTGAGGCAATGGAAGCTGGATACTGTTGGCTGGTTCATGCTAGGCTGTGTAGCATTCAGCGTATATTGCCACACAGGACGTGCGGATAAATGCAAGATTAGGCTTAGCTGCGTGTTAAACACTGCATTGGATTTGACAGCTGCAGCGTCGTGTATTGACTGGCGGGTGGAGGGACGCCAAGTGGGGTTAATATAGTGTAAAGTGTGTGGCAAAAACTGGTGAGTCTTTGAGTATGGGTTTTGTTTAGGCGGGAGGCGAAGTGGTATGTTGGGAGTTGGTTAGGCGGATTTGACTGGCCGATATTAGTTGGAGTGGATACCTTTGCATGCGCGAAGAAGGGTGGTTAATGCTAGAGGGAGGGCAGGGGTTGTGTATGTGGAGCAATGTGTCATTTTGTGGGTCAGCAGGTATTTAGTGGTGCGTTTGAGGAAGCGATGAATTCGTGTGCGTGCGCGGTAAGAAGGCTGGATACTGTTTGCTGGTTCATGCTCGGCAGTGTAGCGTTTAGCGTATATCGCCACACAGGATGTGCGGATAAATGCAAGATGAGGCTTAGCTGTGTGTAAAACGCTGCATTGGATTTGGCAGCTGCAGCGCATCGCATTGACTGGGGGGTGGGGGGAAGACAAGTTTGGTTAACATAGTTTAAAGCGCCTAAGAAGAAACGGTGGGTTTTTGAGTGTGCGTTGTGTTTAGGAAGGAGCCGAAGCGGTATGTTGGGAGTTGGTTGGGAGGATTTGACTGGCGGATATTCGTTGGAGTGGATGCCTTTGCACAGGGCAAGACGGGCAGGTAATGTTGGAGGA
>NW_013550368.1:5168-7668 GCF_000499425.1 Eimeria acervulina | reverse complement strand
AAATCGCATGAGGGGCCCCCTACGGCTCCTTTGAGCACGAGGGGGGCCCCCCGTCTCCTGCAGCAAGGCAGTGCAACAGTATTTTATGCTGCTCTTGTACGTAGGGAGCTGCGGCTTCCAAACTTCCGCTTTAAACCCTGAACAGTTTAGTGCTGGAGTTGTTAGGGTTGAGGGTTTAGAAGGGAAAGGGTTTATGCTAGAAGCAAGAGACTCAGCTGTTAAGACAGCAAAAGCTTGTGTGTGAGGGCTGGTGCTGTGGAGATAAGATCTAGGGTTTAGTTATATCTGCTGCTGTGGCGCTGCACTTCTTCTGCAGCTGCGACTGCTATTGAAAAAGTTTCCTTTCGTTTTCTTTAATAAGCATTTGCATATTCAGCGCCCCGTACGTATACGTATTTATGCTGCTTGCTTTTTAATGTGTGGGCAGTAGGTTTAGGGGCCTCGAAAGAGGAACTGCAGCAAAAGAAACACACATTTTTACCTCTGAATTACAGTTTATGTCTGAAGGCTTAACCGCAGCTCTGCACAAACAAAGCATGAAAATATATATTGAATGGGGCAATCGGCGATTGAGCGACTTGTTTAAGCGGCAAGGGGATCTGGGGTTCTCCTTTATTGCAATTCTGCAAATTTCTTTAAATCACCTTCAAATATGCGGTTAGAACAAAGAATAGTATTAAAAAAAGAAAAACATATATGCAGCTTCGGCCGCCGTGCTCAGAGGCAACTCCCATGTCGTCAGCGCCTATGCCTCTTGCATGCACAGAAGCTGCAGCGTTGCAGTGTTGCAGTGGATAAGATATTAATGCTTTAGACTTTGAAGAATTCTTATTTATTTTGCATTTACATACCGAAGTTCTGAAGATCACGGTGCCAGGCGTGCGGCCTGTGCTTGGACTTAGTCTCGGTCTTCTGGGCTCTTACAAGGCTTGGACAAGAAAAAGTGGAAATAAGATGGAAGGAGGAAAGAAATGGGGGTCAAAGAGGGGGAAATGTGGCGGTCGTGAAGGTGGAATAATGTCCAAAGTAAGCGGGTGCACGCTGAAGCTGCCTATACACCCCGATACTGTGTCCGGGTGAAGTGGAAACCGTGGAATATTGCATTTAAAAAGCAGCGAACGCGCATTTCTCTTGAATCAAAGCATTAAATATCATATTTTATGTATGTTTTGCACAAAGATCACCTTTTTCATCCATGAATTCCTGAGAAATGCCTCTTTTTGCTTGGTGACCAGAGGAGGAAACTAGAAGTCGGAAGAGGTTGTAAAGGAGTTATATTAACTTGCAACAGGCAGCCTCTTGACGCAAGCAACGAATTTATCAACATTTTGGACAGAGTACGCCTTAACATTGCCGCCCAACCAATGAAATTACGCTTTCTCTCTTTTTCTTCGCTTGCCTTGTACTGCTTCCTCATTTTCTTCATTCTACACAGCAGTAGCCTCTGCAACACCCACCCCAGCCGCAACTACCTTTTTAATAGCAATCTTGACCTCTTACAATTGTCTTGCATTACTCGTGCTATCTTAAAAAGAGGGGTATTGACTGGCAAGCGCAGACTGCGTAATTATGCTGCTTGCTTTTTATTATGTGGGCACCAGAGAGGAAACACAGCAAAAGAGATATATATGTTCACCTCTGAGTTAGAGTTTATTTCTAAAGACTCAAAGGATCTGCGGTTTTCATTCTTTGTTCTTTTCAGTATTTAGAAGAGTTTAGCCCGGCAGCAACAACTCCCCCAGACAAGTAAGTTAGTTTAATTAATTTTTTCTTTGTTATGCTGGAGTTATCTGAATACAGCGTCTGCTGTTTGAGTGGCTGGCTAAACTCCAGCAACTAATGACGTCGAGGTCTTTCTAATATGATGGTTTAGGGGGGTTTAGGGTTTAGGGTTTAGGGTTTAGGGTTTAGGGTTTAGGGTTTGTCGAGAGGTCTGCGGTGGCTTCTGCATGCACAGGGATGAAAAGGATAAGCGGGCGAATGTCACTGCTGTAGATGTCGCTGAGGGTATTTCAGCGGAGCTTCAGAGTCTCTCAGAGCATTCAAAACGTTTTCACGTACACAGCCAGCTCCTTCCGGTGAGATATATATATATATATATATATATATATATATATACATATATATATCTACATATATATATATATGTATATATATATATATAATGATTGTTTGCTCTTTATCTCCTTCTCTTTCTGTTTCTTTTCTTCTCTTTGTTTAATATTCAAGCACTGCTACTTTGAACTTGCTGCTTCCCCTTGTGTTTTTCTGCTGCATGCATGCACCCACATATGCATGCATGCATGCATGCATGCATGTGAAAGCCCCAAAGTTGCATCTATGTTGCATGCAGGGAGTTGTGTTTATTCGATTTACTCGAGAAGAAGATATCCCCTCGGAGATTTGTCACGGCCTGCTGAAATGCGCTGTGAACAACCCTGGAAAATTCTCCTGCAGGTATATATATATATATATATATTATATTTATTTATATTTATAT
>NW_013550368.1:0-5068 GCF_000499425.1 Eimeria acervulina | reverse complement strand
TATTTATATTTATATTTATATTTATATTTATATTTATATTTATATTTATATTTATATTTATGTTCATATTTATGTTTATATTTATATTTATATTTTTATACTCATTTTGCCTATAAATATATATATATATATGTATGTATATATATTTATATATTTTTAATTATTTATTATATATATATACTTTTTATACATATAAGCGTATATATATATATATATATACGCATATGTATACCTGATTAAGGATATTATATATAGTTAGATGTTAGTTTTAATGCTCCTTATGCGGCTATTTCTATTTGCAGCGAGGGCTGCTGGTTGAGGTAATTCTTTGCATCAAACAATATAACTAAATACATATTTATGCATATAATATATATGTATATATATATGCATATATGTATGTATATATATATATATATATATATTGACATATAGTTATAATTCATATGTATCCACATACATGTATATGTACGTAATTAAAATATATATATATTCATATATATATATACTTATATTCATATATATATACATATTTATATATTCCTATATACCTATATATATATATATATTTATTTATATTCATATATATATATATATGCTGTTTGTTTTGTTTGATAGGCACGCGTCTCGTCTGCTGCCAGTGGATGTGTGCGCTGCGCCTTCTGCGGATGCTTTGGCTGCTGCATGCGCTGACATTTGCTGCACTTCTTTGTCTTTCTCCTCGGCAGCTATCAACAGGAAGAACACTAATAACCCGCATGCACAAGCAGCAGCACAACCTCCCTCTCATGCTTCGGAAGCTGCTACTGCTGCTGCTGCTGCTGCTGCTGCAGTAGTTGCAGAAGCTACTTCGGAAGCGGATGCTCCTGCTGCTGCTGCAACAGCAGCAGCAACAACACCAACAAAGGACGACCAACACGAACAACAAACAGCAGCAGAAGCACAGACAGCAGCAGAAGCACCTGCAGCAACAGATACAGCAGCGGCAGCTACAGAAGCAGCAGCAGCAGCAGCAAAAGCAACAGCAGCAGCAGCGCCTCCGAAGAGCGATGCAGAAGATGCAGATCCAGCCCAATCAGCAAAAGAAGAAAACCCTGCAGGAGCTGCAGCAACGACAGCAGCAACATCAACAGCAGCAGCAGCAACAACAGCAGCAGCAGCAACAGCAGGTACATATTCGACACAGGGGCAGCCTAAGGGGTTTAAACTTCTTCACAAACGACTCTGCACATACACTTGCAACCGCCAGAATGCAGAAACTCTTTTACTATATATACGTGTATATATATATATATGCATATATATAAGCATGTATATATATATATATATATATATATATCTGAATTTGTATTTATCTATGCATGCATATGTCTATATATATATATATATATGTATGCATATATCTGTATGTGTATTTATCTATATATGTATATGTCTGCATATATATATATATATATATATATATATGCCTGTACGGACATGTGCAGCAAAAGAGAGAGAAGGAGAAGGAATTGGTACAAGAGGGTCTTGGGCTTGCGCATATTCGAGCAGAGGCTATAAAACAATTAAAAAAGAAGAGGTGCTGCAGCTGCTGACAAGCGCTGTAGGGGCTGCCTATCGCGTAGATATTAATAATGCACAGCACACCTTTATTGTTGAGGTTAACCCTGTACGTCTCTCCTTCCTAATTTACTTTTTTTTGTACTTGTTTATTTTTTATTATTATCTTTGTTTGTTTGTTATTTTCGTCGTTTGTTTGGTGCTGTCTTTGTCTGTTTTTTAATGTCTTTGTTTTTTATTATGTTTGTTTGTTTATTCGTTATTATATTTGTTTATTTGTTATTATATTTGTTTATTTGTTATTATATTTGTTTATTTGTTATTATTTTTGTTTATTTGCACCTCCTTGTGCATGCATGCGGTGTATATATTTGGGGCTTTGTGTTTGATGCGCGGTTTATGTTTATGACTGTGCAGTACTTTTTCGGGGTTTCTCTCGTGAAGGAATTCGGGAAGCTATTTAGATATAATCTGCACAGGTGCTGCCATCCAGAATCAGAAGCAGAGAAAGACAGCAGCAGCAGCAGCAGCAGCAGCAGCAGCAGTAGCAGCAGCAGCAGCAGCAGCAGCAGCAGCAGCGGTGTTAAGAACGGCGAAACAAACGGCGAGAGAGGAGGCACATAAAACCTTTTACATAAAAACACAGACAGCTTTTTGTTTTTTTATTTCTTCACTTTAATTCGCATCCTCTTCTTGCTGCTGTTGCTGCTGCTGCTGTTGCTGCTGCTGCTGTTGCTGGTGTTGCAGCTGCTGCCGTTGCTTCTGCTGCTGTTGCTGCTGTTGCAGCTCCTGCTGCAAGTGTTGGTTGTCAGCCGCATACAATACCCACACACAGTTTATATATACATATATATATATATATATATATGTATGTATATATATAGGCTTATAGATATATACATACATACACATGTCTAGATATAGCTATATGTGCATATGTATATATACAGCTATATATATATATATATATATATGTATAGATGAATATATAGACATATAGTTTTAGTAGAGAGAGAAGGAGAAAGCAAAAAATGCGAGTAGCTGCAGCAGAGAGGTGAACGAACGCAGAAGTGTATTTGTCTTTGTTTAAATAAAAATAATACTAATAGATTACTTTTTTTGTTATTAAATATATAAAAGGCATATAAAGCATATATTATTATTTGTTATGTTCTCAAGCAGCAAACAACCGAAGGCATGCAGAGTGCAGCGTGCGCAAAGACAGCAGCACCAACTCTCCTCTCTCTTTAAAGTCTGGCACACATACTGCAACAGCAGCAGCAGCAGGCCCTGCTGCTGCTGCTGCTGCTGGCGCTGCTGTACCTGTACCTGTACCTGTACCTGCTGCTGCTGCTGCTGCTGCTGCTGGTGCAGTGCGCAGCTGTCTGTGTTCGTGCTGCTGCTGCAGCCCCGCGAAGTAGACGTGGTAGCTGCTGTCTCCTGAAACAGTAAAGGGGTCTCCTGATGTAAAGGGATAGCATCTGAAGTAAACACAAAACAAAATTAAAAAAAAATAATATTATCCTGCTGCTGCTGCTGCAGCACCAGCAGCAGCAAATGCACAAGCAACACATGCAACAACAACCAATGCAGCAGCAACAGCTGAACCAACAACTGCAGCAGCAGCAGCAGCAACAACAACAGCAGCAGCAGCAGCAACGCTTACGCGAGTGTGTCAGGGGCAGTCGGGGCGATGCAGCGGCAATGCGCTGAGAGCTCCAGGGCCTCTGCAGCAAACCCTAAACCCTAACCCCCTTACTCTAAACCCTGCAGCTACGCTCATAGCCGCTCGATTTAAAGACTTATAAACCCTAAACCCTAAACCCCAAACCCTGCCTGCCATCCCCGCTAACCCTAAACCCTAACGGAGCCCTAAGCGCTAAACCCTAAGCTTGAGCGAAGCCTTGAACCCTAAACCCTAAACCCTAACGAAACCCTAAACCCTAAACCCTCACCGATAGGGGAGAGACTGCTGTTTGCGCAGATGTCAGCGATTGGCTGACCGCTGCTGCCGATAAACCGGATCTAAAAATAAAAATAAAACAAAATCAAAATAAAAAATAAATAAAATAAATGAATGAAAATAAAATAAAAAGAAAATAAATAAAATAAAGAACGGGAGAAACAAATAACAAATAAATAAAAACAAAAACAAATTAAAAATAAAATAATAATCAAAAAAAATAAAAACAAAAGGAGATGAATATATAAAAAGAAAAACAAATAAATAAATAAATAAAACAAAATAAATAAATAAAATAAAATAAATAAATAAATAAATAAGTCAGAAGAAACAAAAAGCACGAAACACCTAAAGATGTTAAAAAGATAAAACAAACAAACAAATATAAAAATAAATAAAAATAAACAAAATAAATAAAAATAGATAAAATAAATAAAAATAAATAAGATAGATAAAATAAATAAAAACAAAAAAAATAAATAAAAATAAATAAAAATAAATAAATAAACAGTATATCTGCTGCATACCCCATTGATAGAAAAAGCAGAAGGGTTTGATAAACCCGTCGCAGATTTATATTCTCGTGTAAGCGGCAGCATAGCAGAGTGTACAGACAGCTGAGGCAGAGTAAAGTTTGAAGGGTCTCTGGGCCCAGGCATGAAGGAGACAGAGACAGATGAAGCAATCTGTGAGAGAAAAGAGTCTGCTTCGTTTAATGCTGCAGAAAGAGACAGCTGCTGCTCTAATCGCCCTGCTGCTGCTGCTGCTGCTGCTGCTCCTCCTGCTCCTCCTCCTGCTGCTGCTGCTCCTCCTGCTGCTGCTGATGAAGCAGCAGAAGCAGCAACAGGTAAAGACAAACAATCGCCACACACCACCAACTTTACTATACGAGAAGACAATATACGCAGCTTCTCGCTCCTGCACAAACAAAACCCTAAACCCTAAACCCTAAACCCTAAACCCTAAAATATGAACCCCCAGCGCGTTTCAACGCCCTTTCTCTCCGAAGGACCCTCTGATGAGCGTAGAATATAGGCTTTAGGGTTTAGGGTTTATAATGAGGGTTTAGGGTTTAGGGTTTAGGGTTTATTGTACGGAGCAGCGCCCAAGAGGAAGTCGCGTAAGAGAAGGAGACCCCGAGGGCAAGCACCAGACCCCAAACACAAACCTAAAAATAAATAAATAAACAAATAAACAAAAATAAATAAATAAGAAATGAGAAATATATAAATATATAAATAAAATAATAAATGTATAAAAAAGGTGAGAAGGAAACAAGCAGAAACAAATAAACAAAACAAATCAACAAAACAACAACAAAAAAACAAACAAAACAAACAAACAAATAAATAAACAAACAAATAAATAAATAAATAAACAAATACATAAAGAAATAAATAAATAAATAAATAAATAAATAAATAAAAGGAATAAACAAAGAAAGACAAACAAAAGCAAACAAAGAAAGAGAAAACCAAACAAATAAATAAACAAAATAAACAAAATAACAAAAAAACAAACAACAAATAAAAACAAACAAATAAA
>NW_013550369.1:63366-70449 GCF_000499425.1 Eimeria acervulina | reverse complement strand
CAATGCTTTCACGGGCTTGTGAGCTGTTGTTGCTTTAACACCGAACGAAGTATGGCAAACATCTTTAAACGAGGACGCTCACCTACATCGTTGTGGCTAAGAACATGCTCACGTGCCAGTATACAGTGTTCCTCGTTGGCTTGCTGTTGGGACTGGCACTTTAGAACCCATCGGTCCGTGGGTTCCGTTTAACGTGACTGGTGTAAGGTGACATCTTGAGAGCTGCAAAGCGGAGGGTGTTTTGGCCCACGCTCGGTCTACAAAACTCTTCGTAGCCCAATGCTACCTTCGGTTGGTGGGGAGTTTGTTTGAGACGCAGCGACACTGAAGCTGCCTGCCTGGCAGGAAGTGTGTTGTCAATCGTACCGCAACCAAACCGACAGAAGGAAAGCATCAGAGTTATACGACAAGGGAGTTCGGTCGGTCGGAGCCTATATTCTTTCCGGAGTGCAGGGTCTGTGAAGCTCCTTCTTCTGTGACCTTTCCTGAGTAAGATTGCCACCAGTTCTTTTTGCCAGTAGCGCGTGTGCTGGTAGCCACCGCTTCTCTTGCGTTAGATGGGTTGACCTGGCCAACAGGTTGGTATAAAGCTGGTTAGCATTTTGGTTTATAGCGCGCCAAAGGCTTCACGCTCTGGAATGGCGTTTTATTTAAAGTGTGTGCATTGTTAGTAATGCGCCTGTGAAAAAATGAGGCAATAGTCTGTCTGACTGCTTCGGGTTGCGGAGTAAATGGGAGCAATTCGTCGCTGAGCTGGGATTGGTTTCTCCGTGTACGGCAGGTGGGTTGCGGCTGAGAGAGCGTATCCATGGGGGATATACTTCAGTTTATTGCTCAAAAGGATTTTTCTGTCGCCCGTGTTCCTCTGCTTGTGATGAGGCGCTCGTTGGGCGCCGTCTCCAATGGCAGCGCGTGAGCAACAGAGTACCTGAATGGCAGCTAGTGCGTACCGAGGCACTCAGCGTAACGTCAGCGAGGCGGACGTGCCGCATGGTTCGCAGGCCATACTGAGCCTGGTAGACGAGATTTCCGCCAGGGTACTGTGGCTAGCAAGTGGGCCAACACGGCATGCTTGTACTGTTTCGAACGCATCATAAAACCCCAAAGGACTCCCTTCAGGACTGACATTTTGTGTGAGATTCCGCGCGAATCGTCTTTGGAGCAGTGGCTGGAACAAGGCAAACAGGCCTGGCGCGCTTCTCACCTTGGGTTTGTTTTGGTATGTTCTTGCGTTGGAGTGCACTGCCGTCAGAAGCACACGCAAAGGATCAAATTGGCAGGCCACAACCGAACATTTCTCTGATTGCTAGCAATCTGGAAGATTTCGTTGTCCTAGACTCCTACACAGCACACGTTGTTCCGCATTGCGCAGAAGAAACAACCCTTTCTATATCAGTGCATCAGAAAGGAATCCCTGAACGAGAGTTATCGAACTGCCAGTTCGTGCGTCGTTTACACCAGGTTTGGCATTTAAACATTTAAATGCTGGAATGCTGGTTGAAGCGTTTTGAGTCGCGTTCCTTCGCACGCCACTGCCGTGCTCGTCGCCAGATACTTCGCGATTTTTAGTTATCAGGGAAAGATCCCTTGCCTTTGTGGCGGATGCCCCAGGTAGCAGCAGAACACTTTAATATGGGCGTGTAATAACCCTACTAGGCGGCATGCCGTGCTTGAGTTTCAAGAGATTCTTGTGTTTTGTCAGGGAACCCATTTGATTTCCGCGTACAAAGGGTGGGCGCACTGACACTGCGTGCTGCACGCTGACTTGCAACATGCTTTGTGTCTGGACGAAGTTGTCCTATTCTCTTCTAGCAACTATTATCCTCCGTTTACGGGTGTGGAAGTACAAAATTAAGAAGTATATATCAGAGCAGGAGTGCCACGAAGAATATCCTAGAGACTCACTTTGTGCTCGTAGTCCTAACTTGAAAAAATTAGGGAGTGCGTATGCCGTCGGAGCAATGTCGGCACTTTGCTCTACTAGGCGGTTCCTGTGCAATGAGCCGAAGTCTACGAATGCGGTGTCGGGTAAATCAGCTGTTTCTGTAAGGATCTAGTTGTTGGGTGACCGTTTCACATGAGCAGTTGGTCTTGCCCTGCATCGCGCACATGTTGGAGCTTTCTGTGCCTCTCAGCTTTACGATTCATTTATAAGTATGGCTCTGTTCCTTCATATCAATGGCGTCGATGCCCCTTGTGGCGTCCGCGTGACTGGCAACTTAAAATGAAGAGGCATCGGTCTGCGTGGTTTGCACCCTTTATCTAGCTGCGCATTAGCAAGTCCGTCAGATTAGAGAAATTCCTTTCACGTCGCAAGACAAGCACCCTTGGGATGTGCGGCTGGGGCCCGTTGCTCCCACCTAAACTCTAACCCGAAAAATACTGCTAGGGCCTCCCGACCGTGCAGTTTGTACGCCCCATGAGTCTTACTGCATGGCAAGACTGCCAGGAAAGCTCCAGACGAGTTCGATCTTTACATCTGTACGCTGGCAATTGTACACAGGGGGGTGAGAGACATGAATGGACACAAGTTGATAGAGACGTTGAAGATGTCCAACGGCTCACCGAAAGCACCGCGTGTTGCTTTTGCGTAGCCATGGATCTTCGCAGTTGTGCCTAGCTGCAAGGCGGCAGCCTTAGCGCGGCGCTTTGTAGTTAATTGTAGTTTTAAAACAATTTAGCGCAGCTGTCCTCCATGTCCATGATCATGGTTGCTGCGCTGCTCCGTGGGTGCAGGTGTCCCTCAGAATGGCGTGTCTGAAATGCATGTGGCGGGGCCTGCTTTCGGATTCTGCCGTCCCGGTCCGTAGCAGGTCTTGAAGGACGCACGAAGAGAAGTTGCCTCGACACAGGTTCATCAACTAGGTTAGCTTTAGTTTGATCCACGTGTAGATCAGCTAGGTGTGCACAAAAACGAAGCTTCATGAATTTCCAGCTTGTGGGTCGCGGACGCATTTTGGAGCCCATGCAGACGGCTAGCAAGTATAAACGTATCCCTAGATGCTGATGCAGCAGTATGCATTGGTCGGGTCTTTAAAGCGCCTCAAAGTAGTTACGAAAAACCTAGTATTACTTGGTTATGTCCCGTGTTTGTTGAGAGTCCGCCGGCTAAAATGGAATAAGCACAGTAGGCGAGCTAGCTGCTACACGCATTGTGCGTTCCGTTATCGCCTAAATTTGGCAGCTCGAGTTGATCAAGACGCGTTTTATGCCACAGCGTTTAAGACTGCACCAGTGCTGCTCTTTGTGAAATGCGATGCGATTGACTAAGACGCCCACTCTCCTTCATGTTGGGCTGCGGCCCTAGAAGGTTTGGAAACTGTTGCTTTGAGGCTGCGAAGGCAAATGTCGTCACAAGTGCGTGCAATGCATCGAGTGCGAGCCTCAGTTAGGAGGTCAGAGGGAGCCACTCTAGTGCCAGCGCAGTGCGGCACAGTAGGTGTGTGCTGAGCGATGCGGGCGCGTGCCAAGTGTGTGAAAATAGTGATGCCGACAGTGCCTTTGGCGTGCAAAAGGACTTCATCTCGTGCAGTGCAAGATCGTCGCCTGACATTCGTAGCTTCGTCCGTTTTTTTATGCAGGATGCATGAAGTCTTTACATTCTCTCTAACAAATCATCCATACGGCTGCGCGCATAGCCGGCTTGAGACATGTTTTGCAGTCCTGCAGTCTGCGAATAAGGAGGCGAACTGTACAACCTGAGGAGCAAATTGGTTGTCGCCCAGAGAACAAGGCCCCGAACACGTGCTGCTTGTGGATGCGCTTTTGTGTGTTCTTGCAGTCTGTACGCTATCCCTCGCAAGCTACTCGTATCAACATTGCGCCGCTTAGCGCGGATTTGCCTATTGGAAGTGAAATACGATGGGCTGATTGGGGTTGCAAACCCTTTGGCAAGTTGTTTGCTTGCTTCTTGAAAATTCTGAAGGAAATGTGCCCACCAAAGAGGCTGCAGATTGGATATACAGCGCAAGCATAGCGCGGCCATGCAAACGTGCCTAAGACGAAGGAGCGTTCAGTTGGAAAACTAAACTCTCCTATGCTTTCCGCGAGTTTCATTGGCGTCTAACTGGATGCTCACAGCCGACTCTCGAAAGCCTTGCCAAGTACGACGGTGCGTGGTGCAAACACTGACCACACGGTGCATAGGACTTGTTATCTGACGCATCTAGCATTGAATAGCGTATCGTCTATTTTCTACGTTGCATATTGTGCAAAAGGGGACCATTACAAATACCTGGCATCCCCAAGATCTGTTGACTGCCATGATGCAGAGCTTCTTCGCGTTCTGAGTTGAACGACTCGCAGTGGATTTGCCCCTGATTTCGTTACTACACTGGCAGCCGAAAACCCCTTCGTGCTGCCTTAGGAGATGGTGAGCCACACAAGTCGCCAAAGGATTGTTGTGCTGACATATCAGCAGTGAAATCCGTCGACGGGCCTGTCAGGCCAGCAGTGAGCTCCACAGTCTCTAGAATACGGCATCACATACTGCATCTCACCACT
Organism: Eimeria acervulina; assembly: GCF_000499425.1. NCBI lineage: Eukaryota > Apicomplexa > Conoidasida > Eucoccidiorida > Eimeriidae > Eimeria > Eimeria acervulina. Next base: position 65,946 of record NW_013550369.1, on the reverse strand, counting down.
GCAAGCTTCACCAGCACCGGAAGCAGCCGCAGCTGCTGCAGCTGCCGGAAGCGACTTCTGCCTTTATAGGGCCTGCAGTGTTGAGATGCAGGATGACAGGCCGTATTTAAGAGACTGTGTAGCACTGTTCGTGTTGCGCGCCCTACACCAACAATTGCAATGATTATCGCTGTCGTTCGCTAGTGCTGACTGTTTTTCGTTCAGAATCCTGAGTCATGTCGCAAGCCACTCGAGCATTTAGTTGTTGTTTATGTGGTGGTTTTGTTGTTGTTTGCAGATGATGCATGGACCAAGCGCATAGTTGTTACGGTCCCTTACAGGATTCCCAGCCTTTCACTGTCCTTTTTTAAGTCACGTACATGGCTGTATCCAAAAATGACTGGAAACGAGTAGATCCTCCAGTGATTGGTCTGCACGCAACCACTGCAACAACTGGGGAATGCTTTTACAGCCTGTGAGGCGGGTGTACCATAAATCAGCAGTGCCCAAAGCGCGATTGCATGTTGTCTGCGCCTGGGTTGACAACGCCGCTATATCACACGACCTAGTACACTTTACCTTCGATGGACTGTCAAACAAACTAGCCTTCCTTGATGCCTTCAGGGTACAGATACATCCTACTTGCTTTCGAAACTAATGGTGCCCTCATCACATTTCCCCGACATGACTGTATCTGCTGTTGGGTGCCTGCAGCGGTGAGCCGCGCACCGCGGTAAGAAGGGGATCTCATTGGGCATGGCCATGCTAGGTTGCGAGATTTAATGCACGACGACTGTTTGAGTTATTCGGAAGTGTCAGATACGTACGCCTTGTTAGGAGCAGATTCGCAAGTGAGCTGACACTGCGCGGAGATGGGATGCCTCACACTGGCCTCCCTTGCATTTAGCTACGGCTGCTTTGTTGTCCTTCACGTCACGTCACGTTTAAAACATATTACAGCTCTTTAAGGTGGGGGAGGGTGCTTCGGAGTTTTACAAGCCACCGGTGCAGATGTCTAGCATTTGTTTCCTCCCCACGTTGGTGCATGTTTCTTTTGTGTTGGGGTGGTTCAGTGTTCCGACCGATTTGACATTCGTTCCAGGCTGCTACGGTCGAGTTTGCTTTGTAGACGCCGGGCATGGGCTGAGCAGCCGGCGCCCTTACATACTCAGCTCTTCCTTGAAGCTTCGATTTGTGCTGTAGCGCAGCCTGCGCAATACAGGGACTCAAGCGTGATGCAGCTCTACGCGGTGTCCTCGTTTATACTTCCCAAGCACTGTGGAGGAGGAGTTTCAACGTCGTTCGTGGCGGTAGGAAGTAAGTGGCATTCTTATTGCTGGGCAGGCGGAGAAAATAGCTGCGTAAGCATCACGCTTTGAATCGTGCGTGCTTGCATGTTAGGAATAACTTGGAGTGCAGTGGGGTGTGTTACGAGAGTGCACGCGCTGCCAGCTAGTGAGTTCCTTGATCCACTACAACTATCAAGTGCTCTTCTTCCTATGTTTCGAATAGCTTCACCTTCGGACGTTTGCCTTGTGAATTGTGAAGGTACTTTGAAAAATCGTAAATATGTAACAGCCAATATTTTGGGTACTTTATAGATTGGTGCCTGTGAATATGCGCTTCCATTTACTTCTCCGACTTGCATGCCACGAGATGGTTGGTCGGCTGCGTCGAACGGCGTAACAAACACGCATAGCGGAATCAGTGGCCTCCATCACGCTTTTAGTTAAGCAAGGAAAAAATTCGAATTTACGGTGTACTTGTGATGTCTTCCTTCCCAGTGGCGGACCCAATCTGCGTCATCCTAGCGGCTGCACGTGGAAGTGCATCCTGTAGAGCATGTCCAAGAAGCCCGCCTGGCAATTAGGATAGCGCTTAACTTTCCGCTAGCATCTCTGCAGAGCAGACGGCAGGCAGGGGCATAATGTGCCTCGCAGGAAGTCCGTCTCCTGCAGTCCCTAAACCTTATTTGGACAGTAGACTATTAGTCGTTTTATTGCTTTGTTGCCTGTGAACCCATCGCTACTTTGTGCATTTTATGCCGCCATTCCTTGACTAATGCATCGGGCCGCCGCAGCTGTTGTCTGCGGCTACTCGACATTTGTAAAACTAAGCCGTCGGCGTGCCCAGAATATTCCGCAGAGGAAGCTGTTTCCTGTGGGTTGCGTCGTTTGGTGTCTGTTGTTGTCCTTCGTAAGCCCTCCCATTAGCAGGGTGAGCGCACCCTGTGGTGAGGACAGCCTACCGAGTTATTATGGTTCTCTCTTATTGCAACAAATGAGTTTCATAGTAACGGGCGTCTTTTTCAGATACTCAGCGGCGTTGCGGACGCATTGAAAACATGGGGCACTGCGTCGCTGGCCTCACGCACAGCAGCAGCTTCACCAACCCAAAATCGTCGAGTTAATCCTCACCTGAAACCCCCACTACATAACCTCAGAATGAGCATTTCCACCTGCGGCTGGCCTTTTAACCACCAAACCTCTTTTTCTGGTTCACCTGGTGAGGCCCACAGGGCGAACCAGCAACTTTGATGTGCCTCTGTGCAGTGGAGATCATGGATATGAAACGGAAGGAACGGAGCCTTGCAAAGAATCA
>NW_013550369.1:59015-63266 GCF_000499425.1 Eimeria acervulina | reverse complement strand
CAGAGCAGACGGCAGGCAGGGGCATAATGTGCCTCGCAGGAAGTCCGTCTCCTGCAGTCCCTAAACCTTATTTGGACAGTAGACTATTAGTCGTTTTATTGCTTTGTTGCCTGTGAACCCATCGCTACTTTGTGCATTTTATGCCGCCATTCCTTGACTAATGCATCGGGCCGCCGCAGCTGTTGTCTGCGGCTACTCGACATTTGTAAAACTAAGCCGTCGGCGTGCCCAGAATATTCCGCAGAGGAAGCTGTTTCCTGTGGGTTGCGTCGTTTGGTGTCTGTTGTTGTCCTTCGTAAGCCCTCCCATTAGCAGGGTGAGCGCACCCTGTGGTGAGGACAGCCTACCGAGTTATTATGGTTCTCTCTTATTGCAACAAATGAGTTTCATAGTAACGGGCGTCTTTTTCAGATACTCAGCGGCGTTGCGGACGCATTGAAAACATGGGGCACTGCGTCGCTGGCCTCACGCACAGCAGCAGCTTCACCAACCCAAAATCGTCGAGTTAATCCTCACCTGAAACCCCCACTACATAACCTCAGAATGAGCATTTCCACCTGCGGCTGGCCTTTTAACCACCAAACCTCTTTTTCTGGTTCACCTGGTGAGGCCCACAGGGCGAACCAGCAACTTTGATGTGCCTCTGTGCAGTGGAGATCATGGATATGAAACGGAAGGAACGGAGCCTTGCAAAGAATCAAAAGCCAGCTGTTTAGTGTTTAACGCTCCTGGAAAAGCATGCTTGACACAAATTCATCGCATGAGCTAGCTTGGCCACGCCAAACATGTGGCAAATGGTGTTGGCTACAGATTCGTACAGCTTTGAGCCACGCACAAAGGATGGCACGGGATGGGTGGAAATGCCTCGATACCATCAACTGACCGGACGATTATGTGGTCTTGTGAACTCACAGGCTCTTAGGCAGCTGCAGAGCTATGCTTGAAGAATCGTGAGCTGCAATATGGCTGCGTGGAATGGTTCCACACTAGCGGCGCTGTACATCTCACTCAATCCACTATACTAGACATGGGATTACCCAGAAAGGCATTTGGTCTTAACAACAACAGAAGGTACGTGGTCTGTTGCGTTCGAAACAGGAAGGCATATTTTGCTGTGCTCAAGCTAGTCTTCCGCATTTCCGTTAGCTTATGATGGTGTGCAAGGCAGCCGGGGCAAATGGATGAAATAAAAAGGCTTCATCATTCGAATGCAGTCATTTGCATTTTGAAGGTTTCGCATTTGAATATCCAGCAAAGATGGGTGGGACCGTCGACAAGCGTATAACTCTTCTCTCTCATTGCACTGGACAGGTGATACGCAAGAGGAATGCAGGACCTTTTTTATGGGCTTTGCTGCGGTGGATTTCACTTCGCACCCCAGTACTGCTGAAGCATAAGCAATGGAGGTTATTTGAGAACCATAGCAAATGATCCTTGAGGCTTCCCGTAGCAGGCGCGCATTGTGAGAAAGTCGCTTGCACCACCATGTAAGCTGCACTGACGCCTTCCCACTACTTCACCATGTGGCAACATGGGGCCCCTCGATATAATTACATGTGTGTGTACGGTTGACATAGATCGTACGGCAAGAGAGACAGAATTCATAACATTAGTTTTAGCTCATGAAGCCATGGCGGGCTCCCTTTCTATGTGCGTTATGTGCGACGACTACCCTTAGAAGGCGCTGCTCCTCAGGAGGTGAGCACGAGAGCCTGCGGAGACCATGTGACCCCTGCACTGTGAAATTAGTTCTGCAAGGCACTATCGGCAGCTTGCAGAACAAGCTCGCCTGCGCGTTCGGCTTTTCCTTGAAAGTTCGATTTGAGCAGCTGCACAGCCTGCAGCTTCACAGGACGCACGTCTGGTGCAGTATTTTGGGAGGCGTAGGTCATTCCCTGCCACACTGCTTTCTAGGGGCGCCCAACGTAACTGTTTCTGTGCATTAGGACACCCTTCCGTGGTTGTGCTTCCAGACCAGTATGGCAGAGGCGTTCTTACGTTGTTCTTGCCGATAGGAAGTGAGCGGCGTAATTTTTGTTAGGCACTCGTAGGAAGCAATCGAGTACATTGCACTGTATGCAACATGGGGGCATGCCCACCGTGGCTTTTGGTGCATTTATTATTTTCTTCCCAGAGCTGTGCTGGAGTAAAGCTGAGTCTTGCAGGCCCTGCAAATGGGTCCTTAAATGCTTTGGCTTGTTTATTCTGTTAGTTCATCTGACTTTTGTTGCGCATATGCGGGCATAGGTATGGGCGACGACCTGTAGCGAGTATGTTGATGGCCTTGTTTTCACAAAATCCAAAGGGGAGCCCTTGAAATGCGCCGTCTCCGCTTTTCTTCGGTTGGAGTACAAGCCATGAATAGTGGCACCGGCAGGCCGCTGTTTCAGGCTATATGGCAAGAAGAATAAGGGCTGTTGCAGTTGTGTAGGCTTCTTAGGCTACCTCACGCAATCAGTGGCTAGCTCGTAGACGCGGCGCATGTCGATGTAAACGACGGACAATAGCTTTTCACGTTGAAACGCTCTGCCTGTCCGACGTGCTTACAGCTACGTGACGTTCAGTTGACTCCCGCTTTTCTAAGAGAAATAAGAACCGCAATGCGGAGTGGTACCAAGCGATTCTACGGATATTGCTGTATCTTTTGTTGTCTATCTGCGGCACTTCTGGTAAAAGGAGAGCTGCCAGCTCGTGAGTTTCAGCTTTTACTGGAGAACGCAATTGGCCTTCTTCCTGTGTAGCTAAATGCTTGACTCTACACTTTGCTCCGTGCATTGCCAAGGTGCATTGTATAACGGCAAATAGGTATTTCCGATCATTTTTGGTGCTTTTTAGAGTGACGTGATTGAAGCTTTGCACTCATTTACTTCCCTCCGACCTGCATGGCACGAGATGGTTGGCGGGCTGTGCATCGAACAGAGCACCAAACACAGGCGCCGTGGAGTCAGTGGCCTCCATCAAGCTACAAGTAAACGAAATCAAACTAGAATTCAGCTTATGCTGCTGATCTCGTCCCTCTGGGCGACACACTTGATCACCGCCATCCTAGCGACGGCACGTGAAACTGAGTGCTGCGGAGCATTTCGAAGGAACCCGCCTACCCAGTCGTTTTGTGCCCTACGTCTTCTCAGCATCTTTTCATATCAGACGCCAAGCAGCAGGTAGGGGCTTGACACGCCTCGCAGCAAGTCCGTCTCCTGCAGTTCCTAGAGTCTCTCTAGGTCTATTTCGACGGCAGGCTGCCAAACCTGCCAGTGCTTTGTTGTCTAGTTTTACCTTTGAACCCATTGCTTCTCTTTGCATCTTATGCCGCCCTGTCATTAACAATGCACCACATAACTACAGGGCAAAGCTGTTGACTGGAGCGGCTGGCCGTTTTTAAAAGGGTACCCGTTGGTGTATTAACAATATTCTGCAGGCGAAGCTGTCTTTTGTGGTTCGGGTCATGCGGTCTCTGTTGGCTTATGTCGCAAGCCCTCCTCCGCGAAGGGTGAGCGGCCCCTACGTTGAGGGCACCCCACCGAGTTATTATGGTTGTTTCGCAACTTTTATGCAGGCATTAGGTAGGCTGGGTAGTAATGGGCACCTTTCGCAAATACCCAGCGGTGTTGGAGATACACTGGAGATATGTGCGGTTATATCGCTATCTCTAGGTCTATTTCGACGGCAGGCTGCCAAACCTGCCAGTGCTTTGTTGTCTAGTTTTACCTTTGAACACATTGCTTCTCTTTGCATCTTATGCCACCCTGTCATTAACAATGCACCACACAGCCACAGGGTGGTGTTGTTGAGTGCAGCAAAGGGTTCCCGTTGGTGTATTAACAATATTCTGCAGGCGAAGGTATTTTGCCTCCTTTTGCTTGCGTATCGGGCGTTGAGCTTGCAGGGCATCATAGTGTCTGTTGAGGTTGCTGGGTTGTTGCGCGTCGTTTGCTGGCATTGCGCATTATTGTGGACCCAGTGTGTCCACTGCCAGGGCATAGGTTCACCGCCATGGCTGTAGTCTGTATACAGACGTGTGTAGTCAAATCCGCACCTAATGAACTACAGTGATGAAACAGCTGTGGGGTTTTCGCAGCCGATCCTGTGTGCCCAACCTACTGGGGTACAGCCAGTACGTGGGTCGCGCGTCAGCGTGACGTGCGGGTACGCCACGCTAAAGACAATGATAGGCAGGCATGTTCTGTGCTCCAACGATGAAGCAGCCGCGACTAGTTGAGCTGTTCCAGTCTACCATCTGTCCTCAGTCCG